>NC_051142.1:17177760-17340432 GCF_014839805.1 Manduca sexta | reverse complement strand
CCAACTTTGAAATAATTTGAAAAAAGAATAACTATGACGTAATCTTTGCTATCACGTGATCTGTTAAAACGCTGTGTACACAAAATATAAGTATCAAGTTGATCTGTACAATTGCCTACTTGAATTAATATACGATATATTTTTAATATACAATTCAGATATTTGATATTCATTTTAGATTAAAAAAACATTTACATTTTCAGTTTTCTGACATTTTGCCGCACGTTAGTTGAATCTATCATGACGTAGCATCCAAAATATCAAAAAAACACTTATAGGAAAAATATATTTTTGGAAGGAACTTTAAATATATAAAATAAATTGATTAATATAATGTGCAGGTACATACGATTGAGAAATATAGTTTGGATATTTCGTAGTTTTTGTAACAATAACGCTTGAAAAATATAAATAAATTATTGCTCATTCAATTCCTTATTGGTTATTAAGTGGAACATAACTTTTAACAACATATATATGTATTGTATTTTGTATTTATTCCGAAATTTACACTTGCATACTTTGTCTATCACGATTTCGTAATATAGGTACTTATACATTATGTTTTCTACCTATGTTTTTGAGCGTATCCTAATTCAAATCTAGTTATATGGAAAAAGGTTAAGCTAGCTATTTGCCGATATTTTGACTCTCTGATAGCCGGTATTAATACAAAATACGTAATAAGCATTACACATATCTAACTAAACTATATTCAAAAATATATACGTATTGTTACAAAAACTACGGGAGAATGATTTAGCTAGACTAACTTATTTAGACAAATGTTGATTTTCTAACTAAAAATTTTATTTTATTTCCCTATCTAAATGTGCCGAACTAGTCCCTTGTCTATGATTTAGTCTATGGTCTAAATTAGTTTGTCTAGCCACAAAATATATCTAATATAACACCGAATAGGACGAGAGTTTGTTTGTTGTTTGAAGAAAGCTAGTAGTAGAATTTTAGGTAGTTAAATATGGACTCAACTATTTTTTTTAATACTTTTGAACCCACATTATTTATTGTCAATGAAAGCAATAGCTTAGTGAGGAGTGGAACAGATTACCGAGACGAATGCCCACAGATTCAAAACCCAAGAGCACGCATCTCTAACTTTTATAAAGTTATGTGTGTATTCTTTATGAATTATCGCTAGTTTAATGGTGAAGGAAACAATTGTGACGAACCTTGCATACCTGAGAAGTTCTCTAAAAGAAATTGGCAAATTTGTGAAGTTTGCCAATCTGCCAGACCTATCCTCTGAGTAGTAGAGGAACAGCGGCGGTAGCACTGGGAGAGTATATAATACAGGACTGATATTACATTATTTATTGTTACAATACTATGAAAAATCTATTGATTATTTATAATGTTTTTACTGAATAAACCCATAATATATAATTGCTTCCATGAAATGCCATGATGATTTAATAATAGTATTCAAATATTCAATTTAGTTATTTTTCGAAGCGCGTCAACAGAAAATTAATTCCTAGACATTTTATATAACTACTCGCTTTCTTCATACAAACTTTGAAGGCAAAGTAATCTGTCAACCAGATATTAATCTAGAAATATAAGTATTTACAGTTTATAGATTTTTGTGTTTATTAGGAATGTTACGAACGTCCAATGAAGTTGGCAATAGTTTTATTGTATTTTGTTCAATATTTTTTTTGTTTAAAGTAAACTTCGGTAACATGTTAAATATAATAAAATAAAACATTGATTTCACACAGAAAACAACGAAATAGATCTCTACTATTTAAATTAAGTTTTGTAAAAATAAAATACATTTGCAATTATTAACACTAACTACAACACTATAAGATAAAAAAATTCGTACAAGATGTACTAAGAATTGAAAATACACGTCCCTAACATTCCTTGATAACATTAAGTATTTTCAGATGGAAAATAAATATTTTAGGTGTTTGTACAATATGTAGAATTTAGATAAATCTTGATATATCTATACGCAGTTTAACAGTGATTTAGTGAACGGGAGCAGTGAAAATTGTACCATCATACACTTACATTATAAATTATATACTTACTTATGTAGTTTAAATTTCCCACTATAATACTTTTTCAAAACAAACATGACTATTTCCCAAGATTATGTTACTCGATATTTTATGCTGGTATCACAAAAAATAAAGCTATAGTGTAAGCAGTGTACATCTATAACTAGTGCACACGTAACTATGAAACTATAGCTAGTTGCTTGCAAGTGTAAGCTGCGAGGACTGTAAACAAAAACAATTTTATTTTCCACTGCCCCCCTTTTATAACATCTGCTGTGCCGTTGCCAAACCAGTGCGAGATTATACATTGATATTTAAAGTTTTTAATTATGGTAATTCGAATATTTGATAGGGAATAATCGAATAAAACTTAGCTACAAATTCTATTACGGTAGGACATCCATCTTTGTGCAGTTGCGGAAGTTCTAATCGAAGGATAGCTTTGGTTGAACAATTTAAACAACATAAAACGGATTTAAAAATCTTCTATTTACCTATATGGCTATCAAAGCTGTCTTTAGATTAGAACATCAGTAATTGCAAAAAGGTGGCTTCACCACCATAGACTAAATAGGGCTCTCTGAATTTAAACATATCCAGATTTCTTGATAGTTTTTAAAATTTAAAAATAACGGCTACTGCAAGAGGACCGCTTACCTATTATAATGATTTTTTTATGTATTTTGCGGAACCAGACTTCGGCATATAGGTAAGTAAGTATATTGCAGAGAGCAATTTTATGCGAAATGCGTATCAAACATATCGAATATTCGAAATACCACAATAATAAACGTATTATAGTGTATTTTTTATCTTAATTGACAATAGAAACGTATCTGGCAGTATGATATATTTATAAAGTGGACTTTAATGGTTTAATATCAGATTTTAACGTAGATTATTATACTTAACTTATTTTTCACTGTTTTATGTGAAATTTTGATATATTATCTATACACTACAACAAATTTAAATATTGGCTGTGAGCACTCTGCATTTTGCCACATATCCTATTTTTTTTTTATTTTCATTATAAATACTTACATATTTTTATTAAGTTTTGGCCTTATTGGCAGGAAAAAGAGTAATCTATGTATAGGGGAAGTCAATTCTAGTATAATATCATTTACAATGCTGATTGTATATTTTAATAATTTTGTAAATACATTTGGGAACATAGGTACAATGTAATTTCTCTATTTTTTTTCTTCTGTTTAATGCCAGATGCCCACAGCTATAGCAACACATTATACGATACAAGCATATAATACTTACAATATAACCATCAAAAACAAATCACAATATGGTATTTTCATATATTTTATACACCACCGTAATATATTTTAATTCGTACAAAATCAAAGATTTTTTTATCAATAAAGCGTATATTCAAAGGAATATGGTCGTTGGGCAGACAATAACAAAACATGGAATGTAGATTAAAGGGCAGGTATCCGTAATCATATAGAAATTAAAAGTACAGTTTCGTAGTATACGTTGCGACATATCGCAACTGCAAACAGCTTTACCTATTAGCTAATTGTATTATGATGTGGATGCGCCCACCAGCGTAGTATGAAAAATCATTAAACTTACTGAAATTGAATCCTCCTAGCCGAATTTTGGCCATGACGACTAATCTTAACGGAGATCAGCCAAGTACGCAGGAGATATTATGGTGCACTAGTGTGTGCAGAGGTGCACTCTCTGTTCCTTCACTCTCATAGTTCGATGAGACGGCAATCGGACATGACCGTAGAGGGATCGGCCGCAGGACCAACGGCTTTACGTGCTTTCCGAGGCACGTGGGATCACACCGCCAACTTCCAGACTCCGAGCTGTGGCTGAGTCATTTTTTTAAGATGGAAAAACCCAGTTACTCTTATTTTGGCCCAACCCGGGATTCGAACCTAGGTCCTCAGCGCAGTCGTACGCGTACCGTGTACAATTACAACTACGCCACCGAGGCAGTCTAGTTTAATTTACTATCTATATAATTATCTGAGATAAGTATCAAATAGAAACCAATATGGCCACCGGCGATTGCAGTCGATATTAAATATGCTGAAGTAGTCGATAATTCCGACGTTTATAGAAGACACGAAACAGTAAATGTTTTAGCTACCTATATAACAGCTAAATGATATTGCGTGCCGAGCGACCATTTCCTACTTTCAATAGATTTTTCAAAGGATATGGACATTTTTCCATCGCTTTATATGGGGAGTAATTGTCTTAATTGTATGCGGTGGTGAACTCGAAATCAGCTCATTATCTTACTTTTATCTACTTCGTCAAGCGAAGTTGAAACTTTTCAGTACCTTACCTCTGTCACAGCTATTAAAAAAACCTGCATTAGTTTAAATTTGTAATTTTAAATAAAACGTATCGCATTGTCGATGCATAAAATGTATGCAGATAAAGCAGTTATTTAGACAAAAAAAAATAGTGGTAGTTGGAACATTGTAAAGTTTCGCAAGGTAGGTTAGAACATTGTCTCAAATTGTGCTACATAATGGGCAAAGGTAGTCATGACCAACGGCGCTAAAATATTTCGACAATTAGTCCCCAGTCAGTTTCGACACTTACAAAAATCCATTCATTGTATACATTTACAAATATTAAGACAATTATCAATTTAAATAAAATATTTTTCCACAATATAACAATTATACACACATATTATTGCATCAAAATGATAAATTTCGCTTAAGTATATCAATATATTCGCGCCTTTTTTACATAAATACGCCTTGGCAATGTAAATATATTAATCAATTTCGCAATTATTATGTAATGATGTGAAATAATTTTGAAGTATCATTCTTAATAAATTTATTCGAAACCGAAGTCACTTTACTGTCTTATTTGGAGATTTTTAGATTACAAAGGGTTATAGTACCAGCCACTGTAACATCAATGTTAATACATTTGGGGCTGAAATTTTCATATTTTTCAAAACTTTAATTGCGTTATTGATCAATAATAATTAACGCATTTATCAAGATCTAGGTAGCCTACATCAAGATAATACGCATTCATCAACAAGACGTATTTACGTTTCAAATCTTTTTCCACGTTCCTTTTAACCCGTCTCATCCACATCAGATGTGGTTTACGCAATAACGATCTTCCATCTTCTAGCTAAAAAATTAAAACGCCACTCACCTTAAAATTTAATTTATCGTCAGATATTGTTTTGAAACAGCTCCTGGAAGGAAAGGTTATTTATGAATAAATAATTTTAGTATTTTGGGTAGGTATATTTTCTAAACATAATATATTGAATATAAGGCTATATGGAGGTTCAAAAAGCTATTCTCAGCGCGCCTAGATAGGACCAATAAATTATAATGCATATTAATCTGATGATGCATCTGGTATTCATGGGCTGATTAGTAGGTATCCTACCCAAGAGCAGGTTTATCCATCTGCGATAGTTTAGTTAAACAAACCCCAAATCATAATATCTTCTTTTATAATTTTCAACTAGATTATAATTATTTGTTGAATACTTAGTCTAGTTTTGCAACAAAATTGTTACATATATTGCAGCGTAATTTGCAAAGTAACCAGTAAAGTGCGCCTGTGATACAAGTGTTTGTTTTTTAAAAATCCTAAAATGATGTATACTCCATAGCTAGTAACTCTTCACAAAGCAATAAATTAACTAAATTCTAAGGCAATTGTCATTGAAGTTCAGCACTGCGATCACCCCAAGATAAATCAAAAATAAAAATGACATATATAATGTTTAGCTTTAGCCATTTTATATCGAAAATTACGCGTCTAAAGCCAAGACGTAGCACCCTTTGGCAATTGCGATCAAACTAAATGTTAGGCAGATCTTACCCACCTGAGGTAGCTATTACCAAACCAAGGCATTCATGACTAAGCCAAGGCGTTTGTATTTGTGCATGTGTTCTGTGCAGGACTATATTATAATCGTATAACCTAAAATACCTCCTAGAGAAGTAGTTCCGTGTATGTACGTGTGTGTAATGAATTAAACGCTAGATGTCGCCTGCTGACTGCTGTGGTCTGACAGTACCGAGTTCAGATCTGACTCCCGGAGAGTTGGTGGCGTACCGAATGGAAAGTCCTGCAAAGAAATGATCCTATCAGTTGATTTCATCTGAGTAACTCCTTATACTTGCAAAAGATATCGTTGTTCCTTTTAAATTGTGTCTTGTTAGTATTTTCTTAACACGTTGTAATTTATTTAAGTTATTTTTTTTTTCATATTTTTGTATCCACCTTGTCGCGTTTGATTTTAACGATGCATTGAGTTTTTTTACCTTCACATTGATTCATTGGTAGCGGCTACCCTGTTGGGTAGTTACCTGCGTGGGTAGTGTGCGAGGCGCGGGCGGCGCGGGGGGCGGGGCGCGGGGCGCGCGCGGCGAGGCGCACTCGGCGCAGTCCACGCCGCCCGCCGTGCTGCGCGTCGAGCGACGCGACCACGACTCCGGCATGCACCTGGGGATTTACTCAATATTTTAAAGCACACGCAGGTTGAAGGACTGGCAAAATCAGACTACCTTCGCCTTGGGAACAAATAAAAATTGGGAGTTCCGTTTTCCGCAGTATTTATTTTTGCGTCCGTACCCGCAAGTAACTTAGATGGCCCTAAACATATGTAAGTATAGGTACTCAAATAACTATTATTGTTTTATGAATCGATGCAGTATCACCCAGGGTACAAGACTTACTTCTTACAAATGGTAACCCTCGGCTTAATAACCACAGCGGCACGGAAAAGGAAATTGTGAAAAGAAAAAAGATGACTTCCAGAATGGGAAGTGTGAATAACTGCAACGAGGTATGTGTGCACCTCTTCTTCGGTGTGCAAACTGAGGGTTTCAAACAATATCTGTTCCAGAGGAGTTTAAACTCTATAACACCGCAAATTCAAAAGCAAATGTTAAATAAAGTGACATTAGTGGATGTTTGACGTCCTCCTAGTTGAATTTCGATCTCAAGTGTGTGCGCAATACACAGGTGCACACTCTGTTCCTTCACTCTCACAGTCTGCTGACACAGCAATCCAACATGACCGCAGAGAGATCAGGAACAGGACCAACGGCTTTACGTCTTTTCCGAGGCACGGGTATCACATTGGTATTTATACTGACGCGTGGTGCACGATGTGCGCGCAGGGCAGCGCGGCGAGCGGCTCGGCGCGCGTGGCGAGCGGCTCGCGGCACACGGCGCAGCCCGGCGCCACCCACGCCGCCGCCGCGCGCCTCTGCCGCGCCGCCGCGCCCTCATCGCCCAGCGCCACGTAGATGTCCGCCAGGCGCAGCCGCACACGACGGACTAACATCTGAAATGACGAACATCGATTAGCTCATTAGTCGCGTCTCTCTCTCTCTGGTCAGTCCCTCATATCTGAGGATCGTGGTCAGCATTAGGGTTGCATCTGGAGCGGATGATCTGCCTCCACCGGTCTCCATCTCGTTGGTATACGACCGCGCAATCTTCTGCCTTCGGTATTCCCCACCACAATCAGGTTTTTCTAAATTTTCATCGCCTCTGCGCATTGTGTGGCCAAAATATGAGAGAATGCGTTGTTGGCATATGGTGGACAAGCGAGTTTTTATTAGTCGCGTACCCAGGACAAAACTAAAATTGTTGGATCCAGCGCCTAAATTAGGTAGTCAAAGCTATGTTTTTCTTATCTAATACATGACTAGTTTGAGATTCAAATTGATGTTTGGGTACTAGCTACTAATATATACAACTGTAACAAGCTCATTGTACCATAAAAGTTGCGCCACTTGCAACCTTCCTGAAGAAGCATTAACGTGTATTTTGTCATCACCTTAGCACCAACCGACGTGGCCACTTCCAGCAGCCTGGTGTTAAACTCCAGTGGCCTGCAGTTACAGATCCTGCCCTGCAGCCGGAGCGCCTCTAGGCACCGCGCTGCGCCATCCATGGCCTCCATCTGTGCCAGTCTGTCCCCCAGCGCCTGACCCGCTCCCATCGCTACTTCGTAGTGTCTAGGATAGTTATAAAAACATACTAGTACATTGTAATTTTCTTTAAAATTACGCACAATTTGAATTTAAGAAATAAGAAGCCATTCACAATACCAAAGGAAGCAGCTATTGACCTCAGCCTTTAAGATAAGAAAAGACTTTTCTTATAGGTCCCTGAAGCTTGAAGGTCTTAAACACTACAAATGAAAGCTGGTGTACAGAAAGACCGATATTAAGTGGCAATACCTGAGCGCCTTCCCGATGTCACATTTTCGCCTGTACACATCGCCGGCGATGCGCACCGCACGCGCGTAGCAACCTTGATCTCCCGCCACTGCAGCCAAACGCAGCGCCTCCTGTAATAACAGGCCAAGTGAAAATAAATCAAAAAGACAATACACTTCTACATCCACTGGAAAATATTGCGTCACCATTGTTAACGAATGCTGGTCCTATAAAAAAGAGGCATTGCTGACCTTTGAGATTATTTAACATTGTAGCATTCAATTAGACTTTTTTTTAGGGTATCAGTTAATCCATTCGTGGTGTGGACAAAAGTGCTTACAGCGTAAACTCTACAGTGTATGGTTAAATTTTTTAATTTTTATTAATCTTTCAAGTATCAACTAGAGATCCTGAGCTTACGTTGCAGTAATCATGAGCATCCCCAGGTCTCCCCTAGCACGCAGCGCCGCCGCCATCTGCAGCAGGGCGGCGCGGTGGTGCCTGGTGTTGAGGTCCAGCGCCCGCGGTCCCCTGCCGAGGTCGCAGGCGCGAGCGGCACAACCCACCGCGCGCTCCTCGTCGCGGAGACGGCGCCACAGCTCTGAGAGACCCGCGTACACCTAAGAATGAGATTGATTTGTATTTCTCAGTTTATATGTGGGCCAAAGTGACCATTGACCCGGATGGTTGAAAGTGTGGTAGAAATGGAATGTTGATTAACGAAATATTAACACTTCGCCAGTTAACACAATTATGCTTGCCTGTTTTATAATCTTATATACACAGGCGGATCACGAAGCGCGACTAACTTAGTAGGATATTATGGCGGGTTTACGCATTGTGTATGATGATCGCTATCTGGGCTGATAATTACCAGCAATGATTAATTTGTATGAAGGAATTAAGAGCTCTACAATAGTATTATAGTTTGATTAGTGCTAACGGCATAATCTGATGAAAAATTACTGAAGTGCTAGCGGACAGAACACGAGACTTTTACTAATGACGGTTATAAGTAGTCTTCGTTTCTTTACATGGCTATGCGAGAAGTAGATCTGTTGACTCTAATTACATTGAGACTTTTAGAAGTCCGAGAATTAATTAAAGAATATTCTGCTATTCTAACTGTTCATGAGTTATAGTGAGCATTATTACCATTGGGACATTTGTTACTTATTAATTTCTTATATTCATGACCACTTACTTGCAGCAGCAGCGTGTTATCATTCTGTGCTTGCGCGACAGCGAGAGCTTTCTGGAAGCCGTCCATCGCCTTCGAGAAGGCGCCAAGCTCCAGGCTGACCGAGGCCACTGTTAGATGCACGCTGCCAGCTGTAGATCCCCCGCCGCAGTCGTTGTAGAGGGCATGACGAGCGTAGGAGAGGGCTCTGGAAGAAATACAAAAAATTGATAAGGAGCATCTGGAAAGTTTTTGGGGAAATTGAGGGCTTGATTTCGAAAGCTACGTGACCTAAGCTTCTTTGTGATATATTACAGGATTGAAAAATTAATAAACTTGTTATGGTTGTAGGTACTGAGCCCTATCCCTCTCAGGATCTACCAAAGATTGAATTAACTAGTAGAACAACAGTTCAGACCAAAGAAAATTCAATTTAGGATCGTCGATTTTTATCTTGATAGTCCACACAGTTGGTTAGTTGTGGGAACGTTCGATACATACCGGTCCAGCCCTCCAAGAGTCTGATGTGCTCGCGCCAAGTTGAGATAAGCTTCAGCGCGCATCGGCGCCGAGTCCAACTCTTCCGATATGCCCAACTGCCTGTTGGCGAACTCCAGAGATTCTCTGAGGAAAACAGTGGGTCTTAAATGTAGAGATTCTCTTTGTGGCTAAGTTATAGAATATGGACTTGTAGTAAATAAGTCCTCGCATCTTTTAGATTATAAGATACCTATTGCGCCAAATAATGATCATCGGTTTGAAAGCTATGAAACCATAAGTCTCTCTGTCAAGATTTGACACTCAAAACTCAAGACTAACATAATATTAATTCGGGGAAGAGTTCATATTTGACTAAATAGCAAATGTTAGATATTACCTGTATTTCCCGAAGTCCATGTAAGCCTGGTACAGATGTCCTAGCAAGGCGAACTTGTCGCTGCGGTGTCTCACGCCGCGCAAAGCAGAGAGCCAGATCTTCACGGCCTGCCTCTGTTCGTTCTGACCGTACAACCGAACTCCTCGCTCGATCTAGATGTAACGATATTGTAATAAATATCCCAAACAGTATAATATGGCGTCTTTAATATCCTGATAGTGTAAACTGTGAACAGTTAAGAATTCGCTATGTAAAGAAGAAAAATGCCTTCTTTGCATATCTAGAAAGCAGTTAGAATTTAAATTTATGCTCGACGTGGCGATGATCTCGCTTTCCATCGCGCCGTGTGATGGATATATGCAAAATTAGTAGCGCCTCTACCTCAAACCTCATGAATAAAACCACGAGATATGGCCCTATGTGTACAAGTGATTTCACTTTACCCGATGGTCCGCAAAATAGGTCCAAATATAGTGTTGACTGACGAGAGATGTTGATTCCTCACCAGTCGACACAATTGTGCCGGCCTGTTATATTATTGGATATACAAATATATAAACGAAGATGTATAATAAAAGTAAAGTAATAATACAAGTTACCTTCCGCCTGGCCAGATATTGGTCCAGTCTGGAGCGACAGGCGCGGAAGCAGTCGAGCAGGCCGGCTGTGGGCGGACGGTGCGCCGGCCCGAACCGCGCCCCCCAGCGCAGCGCGCCGTTCCGACCCCCCGGATACTCTTCAGAGAACGGATATACTTCTGCAAACAACGGATATACTTCTTTACTGGTGGTCTTATATATGTGAGAGTCCGCCTGGGAAGTTAGCACCGCAATGTCTATTTCTGCCGCCAAGCAGCAGTGTAGCCACGGTTGTGTTCCGGTTTGAAGGACATTATAGCCAGTGTACATTCTAAGACCTAACATCTCATGTCTTAGGATGTCGTGCGCAGTGGAATAACTAACAATACTTTGTAATTCAAAGTACTGGATGGTGTTTCTACTGTTTATGGGTGGTCGTATCGCTTACCATCAAGCGAACGGCAAGCTCGTCTCGTCATTCAAATCAATAAATAAAAAAAACAATGATAATTTAAAAAAAAACAAATTTAAGTATTTTGCGAAAAGATCTCTAAAGGTTTAAAAACTTTTACTCTTTAGCGGAATCCAGAGCTTTGTTTATAATAACTAGTTTGTTGCCGTCTTAACTGTTGTTGCGGGTTGCGATTTAATGAAAAATAATTAATTAATCTACTTTGTTCGCCTTAATCTTTCATCCCGCTTAGATATCTATTTAGTTAGATTAGCTTAGATTTCTATGCGGTGCTAGAATTAGCAAAACTCGGCCATTTACCGTTGGACTCGTGCTCCGTGGGTTCTGCATTTTGCAGATAAGGTAGCTAAGTATGTAAGTACATGTTTACGGTTTTCAATTTTTTTCCTTTATATGTGCTGTACTGTTTCTTGTCAAATTTCATGATTTTTGGTCAGCGGAAAGTGCCCTATATGTTTTGAATCCATTGTAGAATCGAAAAATAAGCAAAAATTTGTGACATAAACTACCTTTTGATCACGTTGACTTGATTTTCTCATACCTGACAGGGACCGTACTACGAATATTTGATATATATTTCAATTTGATACCACTACCCCTTCCTAAAAATTTTTCTTGGCAGACAGACAGACGGACAACAAAGTAAACCTATGATGGTTCCTTTTGAAACTCGATTTTTTCCGGAAAGTGACTTTTTCTAGAGTATTTATAGAATGTCAGATTCATGAATAAAAATTCGCTTTCGAATTACCCTAACAAAAAATGCATTCAACTTCAGCTAATTACGTTCACTTTTCATTGCCTATGTGTAAGGAGTTGCTATTGCTCAGATTTCAGTGATTTTTTGTTTTTCTCTACCACGATTGATTAGGGTCCAGGACCTCGTCTTTTAACAATGGAGGTTAGTCAATATTTTTTTTGACTTCACATACCTTGTTGTTCATCGAGATGGTGTCGCGACGGGTCCGGTGAGCTGAGAAGCCGCGTCGCCGACAGCTGGTGCGCCGGCACCCCGCTGCAAACGCATAAGTAATTTATACTTAAATACCTGTAGCAGTGACGAAGCGTCCCTACAACCCGATTCCTACCAGCTTCCTTTTTAGGTTTATTTACATTTGTCTTAGATTTTATTTTCTGTTATTTATGTTAACTAAGGCATATTTTTTGTCACGAGTAACCTTTTGAAAAATTTCACCCTTCGCCACTGACGTGTAGTTATTTTTTTATTTAATTGTTAATATAGAGCTCAAGTAATCTTAGGACAGTTTATATATAGGTTTAGTGGTTTTTAAAGTCAGGTGGGCCATTTGCAATAGCTTAGCAGGTCAGGCCGCAGGCTGAGTATATAATTTTTAAATCAAATACGGAAAGTAACACAATACCCGAGGAAGTCGCGCGACTCTATCGAGTCCCATGACATGTTGGCCGGGTGGCGGCGGCAGCGTCACCTGACGGACGGGTGCATCTCACTCATTGTCGTCTCGCTCGCACGCCGCACGGAATCGCTAAGGAAAACAGAGATAGGTGTAGTTCACTTGTGTACACACGGCAGTGTCTTAAACTCTACTTATATGATTCGTAGTAAGTACGCATTAAAAAAATATTTTTATTAAATAATCGCTACATTGGTATAAAATTAAAATAAAATAAAAATGGAATTCTATAAGTCTTTCAAATCAAACCATCGAAATTGTTTGTGCGTTATAATATTTAAGATCCACTTTCGACATTTATCACATGATAGAAATGAAACCATAGCGGCAGCGGTTGGGCTAATTACAACTCTACTTACACCTTGATAGAGATAATTTTAGATAAATCGCATTCGAATGATGTTCAATAGGTATTCGTTATTTTAACCATTAATACAATATCAACACTCACCTATCTCAGGCAGCCGTTTGATTAAAAACACGCATCTCGTAATCCATAGCGTCGCGACTTCGATGCATTTATTCTGATACTTCTGCAACCTGCAGGAAAACACAAACATATTCTTTGATAAATATTCTATGAACAAATTATACAACCAAGCCAGCCTTTACAATCCCTACCTACCTCTCGCATGACAACATGATACTAAGCTAGGATCATAAAATGAACGAGTAGGACCTACACCTATGGACGTAGCTAGGGGGGAGGAGCAAGGGTGGTCGGCGTTCACGCTAGAAACGTCTTTACCCACCCTAGAAAAAACCTTGCGTTTCCAGATACCTTTAATTGAATTCAGCATTTTTGTGCACCCACCAGCAGTCCCCCTAGAAAAAATCCGTGGTCCTTCCCTCCCTCCTAAGAATGTAGCTTTTAATTAATTTACCATTTGTATTTTCTTGGAAAACATAATCAAATGTAGTAGCTCTTAGATAATTTACCATTTGCATTTTCTTAGAGAACATGATCAGCACATTTGCTGTTAGATTAGTTCCTAGGGGAGTAAGCGCGATGCAACATATTAATGAGGCTTATTATCATTTCTTTTCTTGCCTCTTATCCTTAGAATTCTTGTCACAATCGACATAAGTAGACCAATCATTCAATCTATCTACATTGTGCACCGATGTTCGTAAGCCTTCGGGAAAAGAATCTGTCTTTAGTAAGGGTAAAAAAAATGTTTTTTTTTAATATACTTCTATGTTCAAACGAGTCTTAATGATGGATATAACCAAAAGTAGAAACACTCTTAGGATTTGGGGCATACCAAACAGTTGGTGTCGTCGGGTGGTGGATAAACCAAAAGAAATATTACCAAAAAGGTTCGTATCAAGCATGCAACTTAGTACAAAAATAGCAAGCAACAACAAGTAAGCTAATTTCTTAAGTAATACCATTATCATGCATGTATGTAGATTATACGATTTTCAACCATAACTTTACAATATAAAATAATAACTAAAATGAAAATTTCACGTTGCAAAATTCAATCTCCCTTGAAAGCATCGATATTTCCAAGCACAACATATTTCGCAGCTGAAAGTGTGCCTGGAGGGTAAACTAGATATCCTTTATGACCTAGGTCACCGGCACGTCTATTAGGTAAATGTCATCTTTGAAAATTAGGTCAAAGTATAAATTTTACCTTTTAGCGCAGAATGTCGCAAAATTTCATAAGCCTTATGGAAATTATTCCTTTATGCAGATAAATAATTTTGATAAAAATTATTTTGTAAAATTACCTTGTTTTATATTTTCTTTAAAACTGTAATAATAAGTACCAATTAATGTCAGATTAGATCTAATTAACTAATTTAAACACTGGCACAAAAATATTAAATAAAAAGTTTATTTTTAAATCACTCCGAAAAATTAGGTTTTTAATCTCACTACACACAAAGCACTGGTACACGTGAATAAAAAATAAGAATTGTTAATATTTAAAAATAGAACATTTCGGTGGGTTTATAAATAAGTGTTATAGAAAATCGTTACTCACTTCGAACATGGTTAGGAACACGGAATGTAGAGAAACAGCGGGATTTTTCCACCGAACTTTCGCGAGAATATTTGGTATATATCTTTATTTAATATAACGCGTTCTGTGCGGATTTGTTTGCACTATTAATGTTTTATTGTTAATTTAATGGCGACAGTGTCCTTGCGAGCGGATCACACCCCAATCATCGGGGATGTTGTGTTGAAACACGGGGAAATCCATAGAGTCGCTATTCTATGGAACAAAATTATAAAAATAAATACCCGAATATAATGTTCTTAACTACTTATAAGGTTTTATGTCCAATACCATTTAGATATTTTTTTTTTTTTTTTGATGCACGCAAATTTATTTTTTTAGATAGCTCTTCTATCTTTTTTATTTTCTATTCTCGTAAGCACTTAGTATGGTATGTACTTACTTTATCTATTATTTATAAGGTCACATATTGCACAAGTCGAACGTAGAGAAAATCCGGAAAAAATATTTTAACGAATAATTTTCGTAAATAAAAACCTATTAACAAAACAGATTCGTCAAAACAGTTCATAAAATGATCTCCTAAAAGTAAACTAAATAATTAGGTTTTTTATTAATTCTAAATTCAAATAATCTCTAGTTTAACTTGTACGTGTTTATTTAATAAAAATCTGAAACAACTCGACTCCACTACATTCCTTGTTCCTCACAGCATCCCTTCGTCTCGCTCTTGGAGAGGAGAGCGCGCGCGCGGCCGCACCACCTGACACACTGCTACACAGAGCGACACGGCACGACACTGTGGCATTCACTCCTAGCCGGGTAGTGGGTAGGCATCGTATATAAAGGTAACGGAAAGTAATTTTTTTTGTCCTATTACGGTTAGCTATGTGCGCTATTCCTAGTTAGATACATTATACGGATATTATAGAAGTTATCGTCACCCCTCCTCACCGTATGTGATAACCGTAACTCAACGATTTTAGGTCTTGTAAAATATATACTAAAAAAAATGTAATCATTTGGAAAAAAAAGAAACCATTGAAAGACATTCCATCCTTCGATGTTCAATAGATTTTATTTTTGCTATTGTAGGCAGATAGGTATTTAGTGGAAGTGATCATAGACAGATGTAAGCCTATTTAGTAGATGTGCTCCTGGTTGGTCATGAATTTCGGCTATCAGGTGCACAACGAAGCCAGTGCCAAGAATAATTATTCTAAACCTCCTTTGAATATTTGTAAATTAAAAAAAATACCAATCCGCTGTAGGCCATCTTAGTGTAAGGCCTAATCCCTCTCGATAGTAGAGAAGGCCCCCTGCCCAGCAATGGGACAGAATATAATACAGGGCTGATATTATTATTATAAATCAAATTTCCGCCTGAAGCACGAACTATTCACTGCCAGCCATTTCAATCACAATTTCGTTAACATAAAACACGTTGACATGCTATATAAATCTTTACCATCATTAATGTTATTGATATAATTATTAATCATATAAACTACGAACAAATCTAATCTTCTCAGTGTTGCATCACCATAAAATATAGCTAAATAAACCAGACTACATGTTTAGTGCGACATCTTCTCTGGAACGAACCTAAATCAGCAATATTTATAGCTCATAGTTAATACAATGTTGCAAAAACAAGTAAAATGTTTATTTGATGTGTAAAATGTCTTTGATTTCTCTGTCTGCCACTCATTTACATTCTAAGGAAGTCGTATTTGTGAAATTGATTGAGCGTAAAATATGCTATGTAAAGAATTTTACACTACAAGTCTGGTGGTAGGATATATTTTATATCCACCAATAGCGATCACCGTAAACAAGGTGTTAAAACCCGCCATTATGGCCCACGTAAATGTGTCGCGTTCCGGGATCAGCCTGTGTATATCCGGTTCCAACAGGCCGGCATAATTGTATCGACTGTCCAGGGGTAATCGTCTCCCATCAGTCGATATTCTATTGGACCCCTCTCCACTTACCATCAGGGGCAGCGGGGTTACTTTTCCGTGCCTGTATGAACAAGTATTGTAGATTTCAATATTAGACACTGTACTTCGAATATTTAGCATCGTACTCGCGTTTTTTCGTTAACAAGCGACTTTACCCTGAGCCACAGTTGTTGAAATTATTTAACTAAATGTAAGAAAGGATTGTTGACCATTTGCCTACCCCAATAGAATACGAGCTTTTACTATATTAATAGATCGGGTTAATATGATACATTCTTGAAGAATTTCCGTCGCAGCATCTTTGTTTGAAACGCGTCTAATGTATAACATTAGGTTTGATTTAGCGACTGTTTCAACGTGTCCGAGTAAACGTCATTCATCAAATATAACACGACTAAATACAGGACTAGATTACGCGGCTAAAGTTAGTGGACATATGACTATCTTATTCAAAATTGTAGAGTCACTACATACATCATATTTTCAACAGTCTGTATAATTCGGCTTGACTGTTGTGGTGTCAGTCCCACAAAACCCAATGTGGAGTGATGATTTGCTGTTGGGATAGTACAGTAAGTAGATGTCAGGAACCCTCTTTTTTCCTAATAGCTATTTCTTCCCTCAAAGACCGGTAGAGCTTCCGTGACTCTTATAGTGTAGCTACGAATAGCCTCGGCAGACGTTGTCTTGCTCTAAAATTGAGATAAAACCCTTGAAACCGAGTATAAGTAAACTTAAAAAAAACAATAAAATCGATAAAGTTATTCTCAAGTTATGGCGTGATCAAGGAAAAATAGATTAATTTTGATATACATAGATTATAGTGGATATTTATTATGTTAAAAATTACTTAAAAGATGATTAACTCGCTTACTAGCCGACCTATGCTGTGAAAATATACAACTACTGACAAGATAGAGCCTTGACAGATGGTAGCACACTTATAAACTATGTTTAAAGTCTACACAGCGCTCTCTATATTTTGCTGCAAAGCGCAGAGTAACTTTGTCTTTTCTTTGCTTTAGTTTAAGGCGAGGATTTTGCCATCAGGAGAGCAAACTAAAAAAATCTAAAACTTAAAAAGAATCAAAACTCCACTCTCATCCGCTATCCAAAATAACAAACATGAAAACCAAAAATAAAGCGCCACATTAAAAATCAATATACAAAGCGTTAAAGAGACTGTATAAAAATGTCGCACAGCTTTCAACGTAACAAATACAACACGAATATATGGCCGACATCAATTTTAATACAAACTCTAATAAATTGGCATCTCACGGCATTTATTAATAGCCGAATATATCGTGAAACGTACCCCTGTTCAGTTAATGTCGTGGCGGCGCGAGGCACGCTCGTAGAATGAGTAACAGCGCCATCTCGTATAGTGGTACGGAACTACGTGATGAGTGTTTTGTGAAGGAAGGGCGGGAAGAGCATGTGCAGCATGTTTTGGGGCCTAGCAGGCGCTGCCTTGCCTGGGCCTGTAAGGCTTGTAAGAGAAAAACAGCGGCCGTCGATCGGAGAAAGGCTGCGACGCTCCGGGAGCGACGGCGGTTGAGGAAAGTAGGTTTTTTAAGAAATACATTTAAGGTCCTTAATTGGTCGGAATATAGACATTTCGAATTCCATACAACCAAACTGTTGCCAAAGGTAGAGTAGATTTACACCTAAGTTAAAGAACTTAATAAATATTAACGTACGTTTACGCATTCTCCTAGAAAAGAGATACTAGGGTCCAGATGTCTAGCTCTTAGGTAGAACCAAAATTGACTCTTTTCATACTAGTGGACATGTAAAAGAATAGTTTATGCCACCTACTAATTGCTATTACCATCAACAGTAAACACTCACAGTGCAAGAGGGATTGCCGTGGAGGAGCACTATAACTTTAAAGGCAGAATGGATATTGACGAAGTTGTTAATTTTGTTGAATTTAGAGCAGTTTCACTAATCGTACACGACACCGCGCCATAGCTAATCGTTACTTTGGATCAGTATTTTATGAGACAACAAGACTATCCCGATCCGACTTCTAAGCTATAGATAAAATAGGTTTATAATATGACTCTACCATATGTGCACATCACTCGCTGTTAACTCATTATCATAAGTACTATAGTTTTAAGCTGAGTGTGGTTCTATGTGATTCTTTCTTTAAATCCTTTTTTTCTAATAATCAACATAGAATAATACGGTAGCTCGACACACTTCTTAATAATTTTACTAAAACACGTACCTAAAGCACACTAGAGATTAATAGCATATTCTATAACTTATACAATACATTCGGACCAAGTAATCTACCCGCTTAAAATTCCCTTTAGACAATATAACTTAAAATTTATAAAATCAATAATGATTGCCAGCTTAGAATCTTAAAGGACACGGATATTAAAATCCCGTGTCAATAAATATAAAATCTCGTAAACTGCTCGCCGCGGCGCCTAATCCCGCAAAGCCGTCGTACGTGACACCACGCACTTTCCCGCCTTATTTACATCTCTCAATTTAGAAGAGATTAAAGAGTTAAATATATTTGTCTGAGATGTGTGTTAATAAAATACTTTGTGTATTTTTTCTGATAAAGGAATCGAAGTATATGTCGCCCTGTCTGACATGGTTTTTCCTGAGCGCTATTCAATATTGTGTATTTAGGAATACGTATAACAAATTACTGGTCTTATATGTTAAATTTAGGTGTTAATTCATGTTCCCAAGTTGACAATATTCATTGAAATAAAACTGTTTTCCGGATTTTTCGCAAATTTTATATTGTGATTTTCTGCCGACGTTTCGAAAACTTTACAGCCTGTATGGTCACGGGGCGGACTGAGGTGTAGTTGTCCGAAATGTCAAATTTACAACATAGGACAGAGTTATCGATAGGATATTAATATTATTTCTTTCTTTTCTTTAAGCGTTAATGATTGTAAAAAGGCATTTTATCTGCGGCTACTTAACCACTATTGAAGACAGTGTGACCGAAGAAAGCCCGGTGCCTAACAAGGCCCACCATCAATGTTTTTGGTATTTTTTGTAATGTAGTGCAAGAACATACTTACCATGGTTTTATTAGTTTTTAATTTCAACTTGATACATAATGATTTCGTATCTTTACACGAATGTTAGACATTAAAATTAAACTACTATACTATTTTGACCAAGAAGGCTGAAAAGTCTTCGAAACGTCGGGAGAAAATTAAAATATAAAAACCGCAATAAAATCCGAAAAATAGTTTAATTTTAATGTTCAACTTGATACCTCTACACCAGGGGTGGCCAACTTGGTAAGACCCAACATCTACTTTTCACTGATGATACTCTGTGCGATCTACCAAGCTACATACATCTTGAAATCTTAAATGAAACAACATAGTTCAGTACACAATTTATTATTATTTTGATTAAAAAATGATACATGCAGACGAAAAGACGATGCGTGCAGCAGTTAGTGATTAGGTATGTTGCGCGGTCTGTTCTACGTATTTATATTTTTGCCTTGCCATGATCGACTGGAGTTGTTGTCGCGATCGACCAGTCGATCGCGATCGACCGGTTGGCCACCCCTGCTCTACACATTCATGAAAAAAGAGTTCATAATAGACAGACCGACATAGCACCCTAAAAATAATCTTTATTAAGTATAAATTAACAAAAGAAAGTCGCTTATTGTTACTCATAGAATTTCAAAATTGTTTCATTAATATTCTTACGACTTGTATACCTATTAACTACACTATTTTCGCTAATCTAAATTAAAACTTTTTTCTATAAGTAAACTTAGAAGTTATTTTTAAGTACATACCGTCTAAATTGTAAGTAACGATGAAACTATTTCCATTTGACAATGACGTGACAAGGCACTCTCTTTAATTGCTATAAGAGGGCCCTCCCTAGAGGTGTCGCGCCGAATTACGTCGCGTGGGTGAGAAAATAACTGTTAATTTATAACTTTTAAAAAGGCATTTAACTATTTATGTCAAATTGCTTTATCGGCGTATACCTTTACCTGCGACATAGTTACTTAACTGCTGCAGATATTATCGAACATTGTATTTAAAAAATAGTATTACAATTCCATATATTTTTTTATTATTATTTAAATAGTCGTTAAGTCTGTAATGCCGTTATGTATGCAATTGTATTTTCTCCCCTCGAAACATATATTTTATTTGCTTGAAAATGTATTGCCGATATGGCAATATGTGGAATGTATATTGGAAAACTTTTGTGTAAGTTTTGTGACAAAAATACCTACATTAGCTTGGAATTGGTGCCCCATATGATGATAGGCCTTGTCACATTATGGTAGGATATGCTCGCCGAAGTAGTGACACACTAGTTGCCTTTGCCTACCCCATGGGGATGAAAAGTGCGCTAATGAGAATATTGATATCGGAAAAATAGTGGGCTGTTATACATATTGACATACTGCACTATAACAGTGACATAATGTTATCCATTGTGGTAAACTAAACACTGAAATACAATGAAACTGGGATAATCACGGTCTGGTAATGAGTTGAACTCTAAATCAAATTGAACTGCTCTCTTCAAATAATAATCCATAATTTTATACTATTATAGTCATTTAGTGTATTATGTCAAATTATACGACGTTAAATATATTCCGACACACTCAAATAATCAATAAAACATTCATTTTCCAGAATATGCCAAATATACAACATATGAACTAACCTATATTAGTTTTAATTTAATAACGATATTAATTATTTTTGTTTGATTGTTCTCTGAAAATTAATTAAATGAAAAATGCGAATCTTTCAAACACACTGTATCGGAAATATTAAGAACACCCTGTACGCAATATGTCACGCGTCTAATAGTAAATTAAGGTGAGCTACAACTCGCATACGTGCCTCAGACACGCACTCACGCGTCTGTTAACTTTACGATACATTGTTGAGCGCTCGTTTTGGAATTACCATGAACATATTTTGAAAAGTAAGACTGGCCACTTATTTCGTGATGATAATATTGGGCGGCCATTAGGAGGTATCACATCGAGGTTAGAAAAGTAGATAAGGTATTCTGCAGTGAATTGGTGTAAGAAAGAGATAATCGTTTAACTCCGGCTTTGTAGAGCGTCATCTCTGTCATTCACACATAATAATTATTATTTATTCTAATTCTTATTCCAAAGCTTTCTTAGACTACGAAGCTGTATTATAAATTGATAAGGTACTGAAGCCGGTTGTTTTATATTAGTAGACCCGTGGAGTAACTAACCTATTTAAAATGTTATAGCTTTTGCTCGCGGCTCCGCCCTCAAAAAAAAGTTTTCCCAGGAATTAAAATCCCGCTTTCTATTTTTCCGGAATAAAAGTAGCCTTTAGCACTCAAGAGTAATTTAACTGCCTGTTAGTGACAAAAAATCAAAGTCGGTTTAGTAGTTTCTGAGATTAGCGCGTTCAAACAAACTCTTTAGCTTTATAATATATTAGTATAGATTATGTAATTTATTCTACAATTAATATTATCAATTTTTAAAGGAAGTACCCCGAGGATTTCTGAAGCGGGGTTTAGGTTAGTAAGAAAACTTTCAGATGTTATCTTTCTCCAATGATTTCTACCGTGTAAATAGTCACGAGAAGCTTGCAAAAACTTGTGACGAGTCGTATGTGTATAGAAAATTAAATATTGCCGCTAGTATAAACGCAACTGGAAATTCTTGCTGCAAGAACTTGCAAATTAACTTAATAGCATTTTTCTACGTAAAAGTCATTTTGTCACACACCTTTAGGTACCTATCGTAGAGTCGTTTGACTTGTCACAAATAATTTAGCTAAAACCTTGATTTCCATCACGCTGTACTGCGATCCCACACTGAGACATTAAATAAACACATTTATTATAATAAATATATATCTACCTATGTTAAGTCTAAGTAGCTAAATGTTAAATAAGGGCAAGTACTCACACACCTGCAAACTTTACTTTAGAAATTTTGAAGACATAATTACAGTTTTTTTTCGTAGAATAGAACTATTTTATTATTAGGTACGTTACTAATTGCTATCATGATGAATTAACTCTAATACTTAACAGCTCAAATATCGCAAACAAAAATATACCTAGGTATAATGTTTGTAGGTTAATTATTACATATTTATAAATATTACGTTTAGTTTTTTAAATTATTATGTTTTAAAATGCTCAGTTATAACGATCGCATGCTCCATTCTCATCAAACTATTTTCAAATATTACGTTATTTTAGTTAAGATGTATAATAAATTCAAATTGTATAAATTGTTGTGACTACTCTACATTAAATATGATTGCGCGACAGAGATAGAGAGATACCAGGCGCCATTTTTTATTGGCGGGAAACAAAAAATATAGGCATAGAGAAATGTAAAAAAAAACATCATGAATCGACAATAAAATTAAAATTTACAACTGATAATTTAATTTCACATAAAGAAGTCGGGCTAAGTGCTCGTTTTTATTTTTAACTCGTATCGTTTTGTAGTGCCCGTTATATTATGATTGTGACACATAAATCTGTCAAATGTTATGTTTGAACATGTCGCGAGAGTTTTTATGGGTTTAAAGTGGAGTACACAACTAAGAAATTTATTTTATTTTATAGACAATAAATCGTGACTTATTTTAAGGATATAACATGCTACCTGCCTATATATGTAAATAAGAATCCAAATTGTAGGGTTAGCCCAAATTAATATCCAGATGAAAGGTCATTTAAGGTTTGTCCAAATACATACGGTAAGAGTAGCAGGTAGCAAAATACGACGAAGTCGGGATGCCCGCCATATTCACTATACCTCCTTACTAAGTACAAGCATATGCACAGCTGCAGCAATAGATTCTTAAGGATCTATTTGTTCATTATGCAAGCGTACACCGTCTTAACCGGTATAATAAAATACCCTTCAAATTCTTATTTCCCTATCACTTCATAGTCCATGCATCGCTTAATTATTGTATATCTTTATCAGTAAAAGTATTCCCATCAGCAATTGCCCTTATCAATGTTGGAAACCATCCTAGGTCCTTCTCTACATTTAAAAAAATCTCTCTGTTGAGGTGTTAGTTCGTTACCATCTTTTTCTTCCTTAGTTGTATTAAATGACAAATCAAAAAGGCGCATAATGTGTCTTTCCGTTCTTACAAACTAACTTCCAACCTAACTTCTACTATAAAGAGTTCTAATTATTTAAACAAAACCTTATTAAGTAGGTGCCTACATTAAATAAACTTTAAACATTAGGTAATTTCGTAATAATGCTGGAACGAATTATATTAACTTTAAAGTTTTCACCAAGCAGACTTACTTAAATTTCTCGAGGGTATACACGCCGGTGTGGCCTGGAGCATAACTAGTGTTACAAATTTCTATCATAAGAACTTAAATAGATCTATCGATTACTTAATTCCAACAGCGCTGCATAATTGTGTCGACTATTATAATGATCTCTCGTCAGTCGACATACTATTGGACCCCACTCCACTTACCATCAGGTGCAGTGGGGTCACATTGCCGACACGACAAAAAAATCAAATATAATCATTTCGGCTCTGTAGAGTTAGCGACAAAGTTTCCGATTATTTTAAATGTTGCCTGATTCACGAAGACGCCATTTAATGTGACACCAGCTTTAAATTCTTGTATAAAATTAGTCCACGCTTATTAGTCTCGCATCGTTCGAACCAACTGACTCGATTTATGCACAGATAAAAAATAAACGTGCATTTTCCTAGTACAAAAAACCTTTGAAAAGAATTCTATATTCAAAATACGTTGACTAATTGTATATTATAAAATGACTGTTATCTCTTGTATATTGCGCAATTTTTATGATTTATATGAATATATAGATTTAAAGTTGCGGTTTGAAAAATAAATAATAAGAGGTAGTTTTTGCATGTTTTTTCAGGAGTAAAATATTATTTAATATAGAGTTGTGAACATTCAAGCTTAATACTATTACATTAAGGCATAGTCACACTTACTTAGTTACAGTTAGGCCTAATTCTAAAGTTAGTTTCATTGGTCTCAAGGCAATGTACGCAGGCTGTGAAGCCAGTGATATCTTAGATTCAAAGTCGGGCATACCGTTACATATAGAATATTTTTTCGAAATTAGTTCAGTAGTAATAAAAAATAAATGAACTAAATTACTAACTTTATTTTCCCAATAAGTGCTGTAACCCGTACGTTCCTACGATTTCAACAAAGCGACAGAAATCTATTTCAGAACCGACAGATAGACTATGGTGTGCTGCGGACTGTTCTTATATATTTCTGATATAGTTGATCAATGAGCATTATACCATAGAGTAAATTAAGATTTTAAATGCCTCGGTGGCGTAGTATTGCGTGCACAGTATGACATGGCTCTGACATCCAGGGTTCGAATCCTAGGTCGGCAAAGTGATATTCAGTTTTTCTAATATTCAGTCTAGAATATGTGTCTGACATGGTCATAAACGCTCCGTCTATAACATCATGGGATGGAACATACAGGCGAAAAGTAGATGTTTTGGTTACACCTCTGCCTACCCCTTCTAGAATAAAGGCGTGATATGTTTGCAAGTTTCAAATTGAGAACAATTATTTTTAAGCTGTGGGTAAAACAGTGCTCTATACATTTATATAGCATTAGTAATACACATTGGCCGAGGATATTAGAACTCTTAACAATAAAACATCGTTACACCGAATACTTAATAAGTCAAGAAAGTTGTAATCTTTTATCTAATTTTATATCTTTCACGCAGGATGTGTTCACATATTCATTAGTCATCACTAATTCACTTTACTGATGACGAATGGCTTGTTTATCGGCCCTCACCTCTCATGAAATGTGGAACTGAGTTTTGAGTAACATTAGATACATTTTACAATATATTGCCCGAACTAAATATCGACATTTAAACCTTTTGGTTAACATAGACTGTGAAATACCTAAACATTGTTTCTACGGATACCAGCTATGTCTCAAATAGTTGAAACTCGTCTCCCCTCCGTCACATATAGTTAAAACCACTGTAATAGTCCATAATTAAATACAATACCCTTTGTTAAATCATTGAAAAAAGGTTTCTGCTTGTATAACTTTAAGGTTCTTATTTCCTAGGTAAACGCAGCATTCGAAGAGCTAAGAATACGAGCGCGGGCTGGTAGCGGTCGATTACCGAAGCTGGAGATCTTGAGAGCAGCTATACAGCACATAGAAAGGCTACAAGCCGCGCTGAGAGCTGCTGCAGCGGTAAGGTTTATAGCTTACTCATACAAACGAAAAATCTTCTAACCCAGCTTCGTAAAAGAAAATTTGGTTTATTTAGTTACAAGCTTTCCCTTAGAGCAGCTACACACAACTTGCGACTTGCCGAGATGTTGCAAGTAAACGAACAGATAAAAAAAAGTAGACTAAACAGATAAAAGAAACTTTACCCAAGATTACTTGAACTGTATACTAACCTTATAAGAAAATACATTTTATTTAAAATTTAAATATTAAATACATTTTTGACACTATGTAGGAAAATGATTTTATTTTGTGGGCCTGGGCAGCGTATCTAGACGGCTTTGTGGTCCGTCTAAAAAAAGGCTGAGTAAGGCTGCTTCAGCGACTTTCTGCAGGCAGTAGTGTCTTATTAAGCCCGGTCTTATTCTATCTCTGTACAAAATTTCATGTTTATCCATTTCGAATTATGAATTTCGTTCTAACAAACGTAAAAAACGGTAATAGCCTAGTATGAAATCCAACGGTCAGCCGAGCCAAAGGCCACAGGTTCAAAACCCAAGGCACCCACCTCTGACTTTTGGAAGTTACGTAAAATCGTTTTAACGGTAAACTAAAACATTATGAGGAAACCTACATACCTGAGAATTCTCCATAAGAATTTCGAAGGTATGTGAAGTCTGCCAAACCACGCTACGCCAGCGTAGTGGACTGAGGCTTAAACCCTCTCAGCAGTAGAGGCTCGTGATGAGCAATGAGTAACATGTAATGCAGGGCTGGTATAATAATATTATTAACATCAATATTACGAATACTTACCTCTCCACAAACTTTCCCTTTCTTGGAGAATAAGAATTAGAGTATTCAGTTATCATCCTGTCTAAATAGATTACTCTACATAACGTGGCTCAAAACACTTCGAAAAAGCGACTCTATACTTTATGCACTCTACGTAACGTGGCTAACAAAATTTCAAAACAGCAACTCCGTACTTCTCTGTTCTCTAACTTTGCATTAACTTATCTTGTGTAATAAACTTAAAACGTAACGCATCCGAGATGTACATTTAACAGTTGTAAACATGTTTCATATTAAAATGTTTTTGTTTGTCGTGTTCTGCGCTATTCCGGGCCCGCCGTCACGCATCGTCTCCGCTCGGATTCGAACCGAGATACCGCGCGCTCACGAACAGGAATGGTGTAATTAAATTGTTTATTTTTAGGTTACTTAGAATATCTAAGATTAAGCACTGAAATTAATAGGGGATTGTTTTTTTGTGTTGTAATATTAATTACTGAAGAGAGCTAATTTTCTCTTGTATTCAGATCTTGGCTGGATAGGTCTCAGCACTTTTAAGTTTAGTGACGTTTAGAGGATAGTGTAACCAGTGTAAATAAATTAACCAACCCTAGAAAATAGAAAGTGCAAGCTTCATTTATAATTTCATAATTAATTTGCATTTTTCAATAAATCGGAAGCACACGCGCCGATTACTAACCGTATTCCGAGTATTCTATTCGGATGCCAGTGCGCATGTTCCAATAAATCGTGGGACGTGTATTAATGTATGTTTAAGTCGGCGACACGACGCTCGCTCGCATTTAGAACGGTTGATTGGGATCATCCATTGTCATCGTTTTGATTTCGTTTCGATTAAATTGTATATCGTATGGATGGTTGCAGTGCTGGTAATTACTTAGTCTGGCCATAAATACTGTTACACTTAATTATAAAAAAATATTACATTTGAATTTCGAATCTGTCATTTTTATACGATTGTTCATTGTGTTTTCTCATTTTGGCGCCAATACATTGTAAAATATTTTGCGATATTAAAATGGTGTGGGGTGATAAAGAGAACCGAATCGCTGTGATAGCATTACACAAAGTAGGTATGGAGCCAAATGCAATTTTTAAAACTCTCCATACACTTGGTATTAGTAAAATGTTTGTGTACCGGGCTATTAATAGGTACAATGAGACCTCCTCTGTTTGTGACAGAAAAGATCTGGCCGTCCACGTAGTGTTCGTACGAAAAAGGTGGTCAAAGCAGTAAGGGAAAGAATTCGAAGAAATCCTGTCCGAAAGCAAAAGATTTTATCTCGGGAAATGAAGATAGCACCTAGAACCATGTCGCGTATTTTAAAAGATGACTTAGGACTTGCAGCCTATAAGAGACGCACTGGCCATTTCTTAACTGATAATTTAAAGAAGAATAGGGTGGTAAAATCGAAACAACTACTGAAGCGGTACGCAAAGGGAGGTCACAGAAAAATTTTGTTTACGGATGAGAAAAATTTTTACAATTGAGCAACATTTTAACAAACAAAATGACCGTATTTATGCTCAAAGCTCTAAGGAAGCTTCCCAATTAGTCGACAGAGTGCAACGTGGACATTATCCGACTTCAGTGATGGTTTGGTGGGGTGTTAGCTATGAAGGAGTGACTGAGCCATATTTTTGTGAAAAGGTATCAAAACATCGGCACAAGTGTATCAAGATACCATTCTTGAGAAGGTAGTTAAGCCCCTTAACATCACCATGTTCAATAACCAAGTATGGTCCTTCCAGCAAGACTCGGCGCCGGGTCATAAAGCTCGGTCCACGCAGTCTTGGTTGGAATCGAACGTTTCGGACTTCATCAGAGCTGAAGACTGGCCGTCGTCTAGTCCCGATCTTAATCCGCTGGATTATGATTTGTGGTCAGTTTTAGAGAGTACAGCTTGCTCTAAACGCCATGATAATTTGAGTCCCTAAAACAATCTATACGATTGGCAGTGAAGAATTTTCCCATGGAAAGAGTGCGTGCTTCTATTGATAACTGGCCTCATCGTTTAAAGGACTGTATTGCAGCCAATGGAGACCACTTCGAATAAGCTTTTTATATTTTTAATTGTTTTATATTTATGTATTAAACTGACACACTGTAAAAGTAATAAATGTTATTTGCAGTTAACAATTTTCTTTTTTCTTTATTACAATATTTATGGCAAGACTAGGTATTCACTCGACATGTTGAATCATTTTGTTTCTGTGGAATATTGCACGTTTAACAAAAAAAATTATAGGTCGTACTACTAACATTCAAATACCTTGAAATGAATAAGGAGTAATCTTCTAAAACATAATGGAAATTACTCTTAATTAAATCTCATACACTTACGTCTTTAACCCCCGAAGGAATACGCAGAGGCACAACTGGTGCACCCATTTTCAGCCGCGTGTATTTACGTCCTATGTTGTGATAGGGGGCGAGCCTATCGCCATGTCGGGCGCAAATGCCAGACTCCGGACTGATATTGAGTAAAAATCCCAATATCACTTTGCCCGATCCGGGGATAAAACCCAAGACCCCAGCACTCAGTCATACCGTTATACATTTACGCCACGGGGTAGTCTTATTATTTCTTAAAGTGAATGAAAATACTCTGCTGTAAATTGGAAAGCATTTATTGGTCGTTTGATGTTGCCCAACACTAACGGACACGGCCCACGAATCACGATTTTCTATAAATAATGAAAAGTATTGCATGGCACTACGCCCATCAACCGTTGTCATTCAATATTCACAAACAGGTGAGGTCCCGAAACAGGCCAATACATCGAGTTTGTCAATATACAGTAATGGCTATCCAGACGCGGGCAATAAAATATTTTATAGGTATGTGTATACCTTTTCAGCAAATCCAACCAACGAGTTTGTTTATAAAAAGGTTTTTTGTTCCCAGTTAGAAACAGAAAATTGCAAAAGTTACCTGGAGACGCCAGTGACGAGCGCGCGCACACAACACGACGCAAAGGAAATCAAAACGGAAGACGAGAAACCTTTCTTAAATAGTAAGTTATTTCATACTTTACGTCTGCGCACAGAACCTGCTGATACCTGAATGAAGTATGGACCCAATATCACCGACCAATGAGATATAACTTTGCCAGAATTGGCAAACAACTCAAATGACTATGGAACACATTACCTATTTGGTCTAATCTTGCTTATATTAGTGTAGACTGTAGAGGCCTCATTGGCGCTATCTTTTAGCCGGCTTTAAAAATAGTGGATTCGATTCCCGTCACGTTAGTGCATCTACATATATCAGCTAGGGGTCGGTAGTTAGTTGCAATTTATAGAATGTCTTTCTTATTTCTATATTTCATTTGATGGGTTTATTTAGTTGATAATTTTGTTCCAGATGAGAGCAGCGTGTGTGGAGGAAACAGTCTGGCTCGCCTTAGATGTATAGTACAAGCCTTATCCAAAGACATCGTACAATGACACTAAAGTAATTAGCTTATTGTAAACGTCTCTAATGGTGTTTATTATTCTAACCTCCTTATTCATAGACGTTATTTAGATATTAAGAACGGAGCATTGCTGTGGATAACAAGTCTGTTTTTCAGATATGTTTATCTGACAGCCAACTATATTCAAGTTGTATCTCAATGCTCCGTCCTTAGACAAATAACGTCTATGAATAAGGGGGTTTGCTAAACTTTGCTCAGATTAGTAGAATAATTAATACATATATTAAATCTATGTTTTTCAATTATAAACCTAATCAAAATAGTGATTAAAACTGAAAATGCTTGTAGGTAGAAAGGTTAGGTATATCTACAGTGTAATATAGATGTAGGACTTATTTATGACCTTGGCAATAGTCCACTACTACGGACAATATTCCTATCTATGAAGTCACACCACCCATGCATTTTCTTGGCATAGGTACATTATAAGCTGTGTTTTCATACAAAGTTCAATTATTACAACTGATAACTGATTTTCATATAAAAATGGCTGTTATAATTTTTTTCATGATCTGAGTACACAACGTTTCTCAACATAGATACTTATGATAGTTTTGAAATCGATTATATTATGAATGTTGTAAAACAGCCCCTAAATATCGAATCCGATTTGTCGCTTTTAGGTATTCGCTAGTGATGTCAGCATTATTTGCTTTCGGAAAAGGTCCTCTAAAGCACCGCGTGTGGCCCTTGTAAGGGAGGGTTCGTGCTATTGCCCGCTTCGTCTAAGGCCACCTCTATGGAGATGAATATTGGTATTCGAGAACCTGAAATATGATATTCCTTATATCACTACTATGCGCTAATTCTCTAGCATGGATAGAAAAGATCTTTAAATTGTGAACGTCCCGTACCACTAAGAATTTATATAGAAAGTCTTTTGTTCCTATTTATGAAATAATGCAAAAAATGAAAAAAAAAAAACAGTTTTTATTGGATTTAAAAATATATACACAACGTATTCGTTATAAATGCTCCAGGATTATCTTGTTTATTTTATGCAATTGTAATTATACCTTGGACTATATCTTCACAACAATTAAAGACGAAAATGTATGATAGTTAGTACATATTATAATATTAAGTATAGTACGGTTATGTTTCCTAGTCTAGATAATATTTATATGGTTAATTATGTTAATAAAAATATATTTTAATGAATAATTATGCAGTTTATTTATTTTGATAAACTTTTTTTTCTCTATCGGTTGTATGATGGTAAACATTAACAAGGCTGCATTTGAACTCAATTTATAAAATGTGCTTTGTGAGGTATTGCATTACGCTAGTCGTATTATTAGAAAATAAAATATTACTTACGTTTCATTTCTCAGACATAATTAAGGGCTTTGAGTCTCACTATAATGGAGTAGATAATATTGAGGAAAACATTAACTAACTTAACATTAATTACTATCTTCTAGAAATAAATAAAAAAATATTTATAACAGTTTCATCAGAACTTATTTATCTTGAATGGTTCTGCGTGAAAAGTTATTATCTAGTCATTAATAGTGTCTGAAATAGCCGCGCGTGCGCAGAGAGGCGGGACTTGGCAGTCGGGCAGCCCCGCCCTCTCTTTCCCTCTGGCCTAGTCTATAAACTTCCTTGTTACGCCACTCCCTGTATTCTGTATGTCTAGCATTTATATATGCTATATGTATATATGCATACAGGCACGATATAGTGGCTCTACTATATCTGATGGTAGGTAGAGTCCTGATTGAATGTCGACTAACGACAGAAGATTACCCATCGCCATATTCGAAACCAGATATATAGACTGATCCCGAAATGCAACACTTATGTGAGCCACTATGGTGGGTTTTACTGTAATGTGCATAATATTTAATTGTACATGTACCCCAATGTTTTTAAGCGACTTCCCGGTGTTTAGATACTTCTTCCACCCTCGTATAGCTCTTTCCTTTTCCGTCTCCTAAATCTGCTGCGATAGCACTCATGAATATCTTCACAACTACTATAAAGATAGTCGACAGCTCTACTTTATCCTACTTGCCATCGTCACTACTCTATTATGTAAATACTAATCTTCCTCCTGTGTTTATTTCATTCCTATATGGTGGCGATACAACACATCTTTTCCAAAAAGATTCGGCTTAGATAGGCCATTTGCATTATATCAGTAGGCTCTGGGGTATCCAATCTCGGGCAAATTATGTTTTTAAAAACCTATAAGCGTTTCCTAGCATAGGCAATAAAATCGAGAACTTGCTACACTTCATATTCCGCCACTAGAATAGTGAGCGGTAATCTAAGAGTTTCCGCAGACAGCATTATTAAAATCCCGATTCATTTTATCCCGAAACGAAATATATAAAATAGATATATAGAGACGAGTTGAAAATATATTATTTTTCACTTCCATGTACAGAGGATGTAGGGATGTAATTTTTTTTCCAGCGAAGCGGAAGGCTACTGATAGACAACTGTGTTCACACATAATATCGTTTGCATAGGGTCTAAAATTGTACAGCTCCCAGCATCTTCGCGTTTACTGGATAGTAGTTGTCCATGATCGCTCAGAAAAATCGCACTTGGTTTGCATTTTTTATCATTATAATTTTATATCGCTTTTTGTTCTTAACTATTAAACGTAGATGCAGTCATAATTGTACATAATGAATGTACAGAATATTGCGGCGATGACACAGCCTCTGAGAATATTGTAAGCTCACTTATTTACTGGGAGTTTATGATTATTGAATAATAGTAATTATTTAATTTCAAATTATTATTTTTCAAGCTTTTGTTTGTAGGTACATTCATTGACTTGATGATGTATTAAATAAATTATGATTTTTTTTTTAAAAAAAGGGTACTTCTTATCAACGGATAATATTTATCTCGAAAACCTTTTCACGTTGCCGGAGCTGCATAAAAAAGCTATTGTGTGTAAAATATATTATAATATTTAAAGGCCTTAGTTCAAAAAACAACACATACTTACCATCACTTCAAAAATGGGGTAAAAACGGATAAAAGAAAACAAAATAAAATGTTTTAAAAACATTACAATTAATAAAAAATGTAACATTTTACAAAAATATATTTACAAACTATCTATATGGACAATATACGTACAGTCAGCGTTACATTCTCACATTGGGGTAACCAATTACCCCACTAAGCACGATATATAAAAATACTCCCGACTGTATTGCTTATCATAAAATTAACTTAAAATTATATTAAAAACACTGTGGGGATATCACTTTTAGAACGGATAAAACCGATAGCTTGTAGCATCCTGCAAGTTTTATAAGTATTGTGTAACGTTACCCCATCATAATATTTTTTAGGGCAAGGTAACATATCGAATAACAATAAACGCAAGAATGATTGAATCAAAGGATACGATCGTTAGTTTACAAGCATTTTTTGTTTGGGGTAAATTTATATTTATTTACCCAAATTTTAATTCAAGAATAACAACGTTTTACGCAAATAGATAATTAAATTTAAATACAATACTAACCAAATAATTAAATATTTAATAACTACAATAGGGCATGATATCTCTAAATTTATAAACTGTTTGGATTTAACATCTCATACCACGTACTTTAATAAAACAAAACTAGTAAAATTATTATACAGACTGTTTAAAAGTTCATTTGTAGACTTTGTAATGTTTTAACAAACTAGTGTTTTTTTACGAATAATTGCATATCAAAAAGTGTTATTAATTTAAAAATCGTCAAGAATGACGATATCTAAAAAGGTAGACATATAATAAATACCGGACGCTATAAAACAATCGATTTCATCCCATATTGCTGCGGGGTAGCTCCGGCCCCAACGGATAAAATATTTCTATAGTGATACCCCAAAGCGAGTAACTTTACATGTGTGAAAGAGAGAACAAATGCTTCGTTAACAATACTAAAATAATAAAATATATCTATACATCGTTAATTTAGAATTGTGTTTGGGTGTAAGGGGCAATCTACATCAAGCGTTAGGTTCCTATGTATCTTTACCCTTGGTAATCTCTCTCGAATAGCGATCGCACCTTTACAAATATGCTTTAAAATATTATGACAGTTGGCGTAAGTCTGATATTACCAATCATATTGCATCATTTCAACTCACGCTCCAAAATTTAATAATGTATATCCTAACGCTCTATGCTATTTTTTCCGCCAACACCCATCAATCTTCGAATGCGACCAAAATTGTAATATTGGCATATACAGGGTGTAAGTATTACGTATTAACAGGGAATTATATTTATTATAAAGTTTACACTCTGTATATTGCCACGTATGTTGTGCAACTTTCGTCAACCAATTGGGTACAGACAAATATCAGGGTAGGTTTGACGTACCTCTCCCGAGCTTTCAAATCTACAATTTCGTGAATTATTTTCATCCACAACACTTATCGAAAAAGGTTTTATATTTGTGTATTCTTCGTACTTTCTGATATCCAATAAAAAATAAACTATGTGGAATTAGTACTATGAATGTCGTTTCCGTAGTGAATTTTCATGAAAGGCCACAAATTCAGTAAATAAATAATACAAAATAACCCCAATTTACATTCTATGAATTTAAATCAATGGGGTAATTTCGGACGCCACAATAGCTTTAAAAAACACCTGCAACTATCACATTTTTTCATGTAGGCTTACAATTTGGCGATAAATTGAAACTGATGGGGTAATTTCGGACCACTAGGCACCCCAATGAAAAGATGTCGTATTTTCGATGCTTTATCCTTACCTTTTAGGTAAAAAATTGGACACTAAACAAGCTTTATACAAATACAGCTTATAAAAACATTTTAAGGTTTGCATCCACTTCACCACTTCACACTATCCTACTTTTCTGAGACAAAATAGAGCATTAAATATTTATTAATTTTTTATTCCATAAATTATGTAGGTTAGTCCGCTTACACTGGTTTGATAACATATTTCATAAGTACTATGGATTGTCTTTTATACGGTGTAACATAACATACTTGTTTTATCCAAGAAATGGATTCCCAGATGTGAAAAACAAAACTAGTTGATCTATACTTTCCAAGTACGAATAAATAGTTATGGGATTTATTTCTTGCAATTATAATAAGATCATGATATGGTGCAGTGAATACATACCCTTATGGAAGATTCTAATTGATATCATGAAAATTTGCTATATGGATACAATTATTTCAAAATATCCTTACGAATATAAACTTTTACTTGGCTAGAATTGATAGAATCATTTAATAGCTTTTAATATCCCTCCATGCTAACATTCACTCTTAATATACAGCCTTTTTAACAAGAGGCGAAACAGAACACTTCATATTTTAACTGTTTTAAAAAACTTCGGGTTCTTAAATGAATCTGTATTACATTTCAACGCTGCATCTTTCTGCGTCGCGGGTGTCTTCATTGACCCCAAATTCAATAATTGCAATGAGATATGATTAACATTTGTAGTTCAATATTAAATGCTAAACTTTGTAATAAATATTCGTGTTATATATTTTTATACGTAAATTATTTACAATATAATAAAGTTGTAATAGGGCACTTTATTTAACGCCAATAAGAATATCTTATACCATAAAATAAACATGATTTTTAATTACCGGGTCAAAAATGACCCCCGCGACGAATGTTCTATTATTTTCTATAAACACCTTAATCGAGAATCTCAAAAAAGATTAAAAATTTCGATATAAAATATTTAATCTACATCAATGATTTTCTAGGCGCTGCCGCAGTCTTAATATTATCAAGCCGATATTAGGAATATTGAAAAATTTTCTATGCGCTTTTCTGTCTAACTTAATAGCAAGTGAAAACAAAGTATCCGACGCGAGTACAATCGTAAGTGATCAAGTAATTTAAGGTGGTACTAAGCCATAAGATTATTTATTGCCTAAACGGCAGCGTTTAATCTTACCAGCTGATTGTGGTAATTTCCAACTATACTCACGATATGGGACAAAAATATCCGCGAACATTATTCGCATCTTCGCTACTGGGTTAAAAGTGATCCGACAAAAAAGCGTTTTTTTTTTCTTCATAATTTCATGTCTACAATCTGTCTCTGATGTGTTAATATATAATATTGTGTATACAAATGTAATTAAATCTCTAGTATCACTTGATATGAGCCGGAACATCACGCGTTACTTAGCAGCTCGCTGGAACAAAAAAACACATTAATAAAAGTGAATTGATTAAATTAAATAAAGTTTTCGAATAAAACTCATGATTATTATTACTTATTACCAACATTATAACTAATCACGAATTGGATCCACGAAGAAAACGATGAAGAGAGAAGAGATATATTAAAAATTGTAAAAAGGGAACGCCTTTGGTCAGCAATGGAACATATATGAGGTTTGAAAAAAAAAAACAATTACTTGGTCAACTCCCGCGTTGTGATCGGCCCCGTGAGTCCGGACCGAGACCTTGATCTGCTCAACTGTGCTCTTCGTTCAGCTGTCAAACCAAATTGACTTTTAAGTACTTAATATTAATGTATAATTAGAGCTGTTACTTTCAGATTTATAAAACTGCGCTATTTGTTGTATTTTGTCATAAAAAATATTTTTATGTTACCTTAATTGATATACTAAATGGTCATTTAAACCACTTAATCAAATTTAAAAAAAAATATTTGACAAAGCATCTGAAAGAAACGGCTTATTTCAGTAAGCAGACAACGGGACTTTCTGAATCATCTATTTATCAAATAATTGTAACCAGTCATTACAGTAATAAATATTTAAAATATCATTACATATTTTGCGAAAAACTTGTAGCGTTTCTCGATGGCTAGAAATATACAAATAGGGTCTTTTTAGACCCATAACTTATAACCAATAAAATAATAACTGATTACAAAAATATACACAAGACAACATCGAAAGCTATAGAGAAAAGTCCTATTTACTTAAAGAAAAACGTGCAGTTTAAGCGCGACATAATGAGTAATAATGCTCTGAAACTAAATATAGTAGATAATATTCCATACAATGAATAATATAAATTACTAAATTATAAAAAAAAATAAAGGATGCCTAATTTACAATAACTATTTTTTTCAGTCTGCCTTTTAGTAAATAACCTGAGCATATGCAGGCTGCCTAGAAATATAGGTATTAAAAATAACCTGGGCATACACAGGGTGCGTAAATATCTAGGTATTTTTATAAATCCTGGGCATATACAGGCTGATTAAAAATCAAGGCATATTTGTATGTAGAAATATTGTTAGGCCGAGTTAGTAGACATCTAAAAGCCTTATCACTTGTCTGTATGTTTCTAGTTGCGGCGTCGGTTCCCGCTTGGTGCGTAGTATACGACGGCCGCAATGCAGGGACTTCGTCATTTCTGGTTCAGCATTATGGACAGTTTAAAATTTATAGCTTTTTTTTATTTGTTGCTGTGCGAGGTGCAATATGTTATTTAGATAAAAATCGTAAAATAATAATGATATTCTATGTTGTACTATTATAATATAGATGAAATGAATGATAATAAAATATAACTAACATAGAATACTAAATAGTTTACAAATTACAAAAATGAACATTAGACCAAAATAGCTTGCTATGATTCTATACACGAGAGTTTTCAGTGCTAATATAAAAAAAAATACAAAAAAAGTCGATGGACTTTCAAACATTCTGTACAATCAATTTTTTTTCCGACGGCATCGAACCCACGTACCTTCAAGGCGGTGTAGTATCGCATGCACTAATCCCTCCTCGTCACTCAATTCCGTTATGTCCTCTACTAAATGTGTAAGCGTGCAAACATTTACCAACATTTCATATTGATTATGTAACGAACGCGCCGATGTCTTCGTGGTGGTATTTAATAGAGTATTTTACTATACTGAGCATTGTTGGATATATAATAGAATATTTAAATCGATTTTGAATCGATATTTTTTTTTCATAAAATACTTAACATATTTCAGAAATCGATTCCATGTTACAAGATGCTGTCGAATACGTCGAATTTTATGATACAGTAAAATACACTATTATAACCTCACTAATCCGTGATGCATGAATGATCGCTAAAGTGTTGCTGTGACATTGGTAAATCGTTATCTATGTGATGTATGATGATTGCAAATAAGACTCACATTCTCTTGCAGCGACCTTTGCTTAAATGAGTTCTAACGCACAACAATGATAGAAGCGATGGTGTATCGACTAATTTTTCGTTTCAACTATTTGATATTTGTGAATTTGGGATTTCTTTAGTTTAGATTTATTTAAAAGAACAAATACAAAAGTTTTGCAACAGGTATATAATATTTCGTGACAGATACGTACCGAATATCGTTTAATCTATTCATAAAAAAATTAACACCATTATAGAATCGATTTTTAAAATCGATTATCCGATATCGATAAATCGGTACACTGTACTTTGTTTTATATTGCCTGTAACTTACGGACAGATACTGTCCCACATTTTTATCTATCTTCCTATACCTAATTTGGCTATGAATATCTTACCTCCGGCTACTCTCGGATTCGCTTTTTTCCTCGGCCTTTCTCTACTGAACGCTGATCCGCTCTGTAAGGCTTCCATTAAACTGTAAGAGAAGATAAATAATTTAGTTCATATTAAATATTTTGTAATATCATATTAGACATAAATAAGTCAAGAGACATAAATTTTAAGTTGTAAAACTGCGCTGAACGCAATATAAAAAATTATATAGTTAAGTTGTATCGATCGCGATACGAGCCACTATTACAGCCAACTATCAGAAACAGTTTTACTCTAGCACTTTTACCATAACGTTAATAAATACATTATACATATTTACAGAATACAAAAACATTATTACCCCATCCTCTGTACCACAATTAAAAAACTAGTGAATATTAGGAACCGTAGTCTTACACTATAGTCAATTTGGTAGTCAATAACGAGCAATTAATGAAGGGAATGTTGTGAGTAGTGGCGCGTACCTGTCCATGACGCCGTCCTGCGCGCGCTCCATGTCGACGAACTGCTTGTAGCGGTGCTGGCGGTCGCGGCGCTCGCGCTCGGCGGTGGCGCGCGCCTCCCGCGCCCGCCGCGCGCGCTCCTCCGTCTCGCGCGCCACCACGTTCTCCTGGTGCGCCGCCTGCCGCCACAAACATTACATCAATGTTCGATTTACAAATGGTAGGTACAGATATATCATAACCACATTTTCCCGATTATATTAATTACCACGTAATAGGAAACACTTTATTGCTATTTACATAGCACATTTCCAAACTCAGAGCTGAATAATATTGAGCAGTTTTGACAAAGCTCGTACATACCCGATCCAATTCAAATCTAACCAATTTGACTAAATATTGTATAACGTACGCAATACAGCTACGTCAGTGAGGCTATCAAAAAGGTGAGAGGTATACTTATAACGTCAGGTGACCCGTTATTAAGCACTGGACATAATAAATGTTAATATACCTGGAATGAATCTTTGAAAGTCTTGATATCGGAGAAGAACTCCTCGAGCGTGTACTTGTGCGGGTCGAACACGTAGTACTCAGCCAGTTCGCCGTACAACGCCTCCATCTTCTTGAACATGGAGTGCAGCAGGTCGCACTGCTCGCGAGCTTCTTGGGCGAACGTCTGATTTGGTTTAGAGTTAAGGACATAATAACTGTCTACGGAATACAAGTGTAGGGTAAAACTATTTTACGAATTTTTCGCGGGTTTTATGTTATTTTCTTACGATGTTTCGAAAACGTTGCAGCCTTTATGGTCACGGGGTGGACTGAGATGTAGGTCATCCGAAAAGTCATAATATAATATTATGTATAGTAAGTTAGTAAAAAATAAGACACATGATATATATCAGGCGACTTCCACATCAGTCAATAAGTTGTACAAATGTATCAGCAGGTACATAAGATTTGTATGAAAATCATTTACTGCCTGAAGTATTGCGCATTTTTTTTTTATAAAAGGATACGCCCATAGTCTCGTGGAACAGGTCGTCGGGACACTGCGGCACCCTCGAGTTGTTCAGATCTGTCTCCAGCGCTCTGATGTCGTTCTCCATCTTCTTCAGAGCTTTCTGTAAGTTTTCCATTGACACTCGTGCGGCTCTGTGGATTGATTAATAAATTTAGACCCTAGATATGACAAATACTGAACACGCAGATAGTAGAGTACTGAAATAGCAGATAGCAGATAGAGTATAATCGCGATGGTTGACTAGATCTTTGAAGTAGGCGATAATTTATACTAAAATACACACGCATCTTTAAAAAGTCACAATTACCCATTATGGAATTGCACCCAAGAGTTTTTGTAGTCCATTTCACTTTCAATATAGTATCGTTACTTTGACAATATAATTATTACAAAAACATAAAAAAATATTTAAAATGGTTTGGATTGTACATTATACTCATTTAAATAATTAACATGTCTAAACATGCTGTATACAAAAGTTATCTTTATTTAAACACTCTGTATTCACCTGTCTATGTGCGGCATTTCCTCTACAAAGTTGAGCACTTCGGGGAACTTATTCTCTATCGTCTCCACTAAGTAATGCAGTAGTGTCTGTTTGTTCTCCAAGTCCTTAGTCGCTGTTAACTAAAAAATATATATCCGATTTTAGTAAACGATAATATCGATAATTTAAATTTATTATACATAGGGTGCAAGCGATAGTATCGTCAACATTATGCAAACGCCCAGAATTTGGATTTAAACTATGTGACAAGTATCGATATAATAAAATTCAGTAACGATTTTTAAAATCGATACAAACTAAAAAAGTATAACGAGGGACGCTTAAACCAATCGAGAACGATAGATGTGAGTAACTCACATAGAGGTGTACTAGAATCAACACGATTACAAAGCAAACCAACCTTTGTAAGGAAACTGATTTCAAATCCGTAAGCGCCCGCGTTATTCGATCCGGTGTTCATGTAGTTGCCGAGGAGAAGCAGTAGCTCTAGTATCTTCGCGAATTTCGCGCTCGATTTCACTTCTTCGCACGCCGCTGTTCCTGAGACTATGTCCTGCACAAAGGAAATAATACTGAATTGATATTGAAAGCCAGAGGGATCACAATTTATCAATTACCAATGTCTTAAAATTAGAAGTGAATTTATCTCCATATAGAGAATAATGCAGACGTGTACTCTTATGCAGACGTGTACGGTAATGACATAATGGCAACGCATTTGTCATGAAAAAAATAATTAATTGAGAGTGCCTGTTTTGTTGATCGAACCCAAGTCTGACATGCTTCGCAGCCTCATTCTCTCCTACTTCATACATAAGGAGGTCCGCCATCGTTTAATACCGTGTAACGAAGGAGTTTCTATTGTAATCCAAAAAGAATTATACACCCTTTCCCTTCAAATATGATCGTATCGTAGCGCTTAATCGAGTAGTAAAAACCTGTACTGAGAAAATCCTTACCTTATTGACCTCACACACCGGTTTGAGCTCTGATAAGTTATAACATTACATTGTTATCATACAGTAACTAGCCAATTAGTTCTATAGTCTAAGGAGTTTCCCACTTACCGGTTTAAGTTCAGAAATGATCTCGTTGTAGTGCTCCCTGAAAGCGAGACTCCTGAGCCGCGGCACGAGTCGCTTCACGTCTGCCACCGTGGCCGCGAACTGCTCCGCTTCAGTCAGCTCCTCGCTGCTGCACTTCAGCTCGGACAGTTTCTTTAGCTGGTCCGCTGGGGGAAGGTACTGGCGACAAAAAAGTTAAGTGAATTTTAGTGTGGAAAAAAGTACTGGAAATAAAAATATCGATAATTTAAATCGATGCGACGAAATATTGGTATAAATGAACTTTTTTGCATACTTCTTTAATCTTGGTATAAAATATATTATTCTTAAAAATATAAAACTAATTTCGTCTGTCTATTCTGCTCGCAAGCCACATCATCGTATCTATTTAAATATTTATATACAGTTTTTATTACACTTTAAGGCAACATCACTATATCGATAAAACTATATCGATAAATTTTGCCAGCTTTAAAAATAGTAAATATGCTAGTAGTTGTATAAACTGACCTGTATCAACAAGTCTAGAACATTCCCGGTGAGCACGGTGGTGTCGCAGCGCAACACGCATGTTCTTATGTGTTCGTACGACATGTGTTTCAGCGACCCGCCCAGCAGGATGGACAGGTTCTGTGCCGCCTTACTGTCCAGTACTTTTAGGTCTTTCACTTTCTTTAACGTATGCGCCCTGGGGAACATGAAGTTTGACGGTACATTAGCATGTATGATATGATAAAATGTCCAAAAATTGTAATGGAAGAATGAATTATTTAACTAAGCGTAAGGAGTTTCGCGCGAATCGGGTTACAACCTGGTCCTGCGCTTTTTCTAATTCTGTTGCCAACCAGAATTATGCTAGCACTATGACCTACAATTTATTTCATAATATTTGTGAAAAATTTAGATAATTTTTCCTTTTTTGACATACTAGTAAATAAAGCCTATGTTCCGCTGCATTATAGACTTACTTATCAACGGCATCCTCGTTCTTCTTGGCGACGGGTTTGCTAGAGAACTTCTGCGCCAATCCTGTGAGGATATCCGGCGAGGCCAATTTGTCTTCTTGCACCTAGTTGGACATATTAGCTTAGACAAAAGGCAGATAGATTACATTCAAATAGTGTAACAGAAAAAAGTAAACATCCTGTATGTAATTTAAAAATGATCCCACAAGTTGGTAACATCCTGTATATACATTTACGCTAATTTCATAACTTTTCTCCGTCTAAATAAACAAACCTATACAGTATTAACGGTATATCTAAATTGTTTGCTAAAACGTCAGTATGGCAGGGGTAAAAACCAACACAGAATAAAGTCGATATTGATGTACTGAGAAAGGTTACAATAAAGTTTATTTGTGCCTATTATACAAAATAATTTGCACACCCTATATAATCATTATGCAGCGTACATTACCTTAACCCAGAAAGCTTTCTCGGACATCTTCTGTGGCACTATCGTCTTCCAGTTAGCTCTCTTCAAAGGCCCCTCCACTTCCCACTTCTTCTTGGGCTTCAAGCCGTGAGGAAGGATATCAGGCTGAGGCTGTAATAAAAAAAATATAGCTTCAATACAAAACGAAAATAAAACATTTCGCCCCTTTTTATATTTTAGACAAGCAAACAAACACTAAAGCTAGGTCATTTGATGTTAACTGATCAACGCCTAAACACTGATAAATCCAATAAAACCGCGATGTCAGCTTTAACGAAAAGTATAAATATTAAGCAGTAGGGATTACAAGTTTGAGGCGATAGCTCCTTTGGTGTTCCATGTTTACTAAATCAAAATGGACTCACAAGTCTCGGCATAAATCCGCCAGGCGGCGGCGGCGGCCTGGGACCACCCATGCCGGGCATCGGCGGGGGCGGTGGGCCCCCCATGCCCGGCATGGGAGGGGGCGGCGGCGCTCGCGGTCCACCGGGCATTGGCGGCGGCGGAGGTGGCGGAGGCCCACCGCCTGCTGTAATATAATAGAGTCTTATAAAGAAAAGGCTTAAAGTAATACGATGACAAAAAAAGAATACGTTTTTTCAATAATATTGCCCTTCTAAACAGATTTGCTGTTTATTGGACCCTAAAATTAAAAAAAAAATGGTTCAATGTACAGACCACCTATTACTAACTACACAGTTTTATTGATCATTTATAATCTAATAGAATCACCATGAATAAATAAATAACTAAAAGCCTGGTGAGATTGCCTTTTAACTTAATAAAATACAAGACTGGGCCAAAAATGAATACGTTTTTATTGTTTAGAAAATAAAAAGCGTGATTTTTCATGAAAAAAAAAGTGAAAACATTTTAATAATAAACACATAAACATACTATATATCATAAAAAAGCGTGAACCAACCTGAAGGCATCGGTGGCGGCGGCGGGGGCGGCGGGGCACCGACACCTAGAACCACACCAGACAGGGACCGATATAGTGCTATAACATGCGTGTGAGCGAGACGGACACATAGAATATAGTGCTTCCTAAACATTCGAAAAATTGTGAACAGACAATCCTAGTTAACTATTGATACATGCGTCTGAGTGAGGCAGATACTATATGCATGGTAATATCATTTATTTTATAACCATAAATAAGGCAATATAGTATAGTCATCGCCAAACTTTATGTTCGCTCTGAATATGGCGTCAATAGTAACTGCGTCTGCGCATTCACTTTTCATATACTCCGCGACGCACTTCGTAGCGCCTTTCACAGGATAATTAAATATCTAACCTAAAGCTACACTCGAACATGCGCGTGAGTGTAATAACATTGTACTACCATGCTATGTTTACAATATATGTATGGTAACTTGTCCTGACTGAGCTTTTGCCATTTTGTGTTTGAAAACGAGGCTCGTTGCTAACTTCAGGCTCGACCAAATAATTGGACTTATCATTCTTTAATTCTTTACATCATTGGCCCAAATCGACTGGCTAAAGTACTACATAGTAACCAAGTTATATGAGTAAATATATATCATTCTCATGAGGTATAAACAAGCTTGTTAGTGTGATAGAGATAGAATTGTTTTAAAAGCGAACATGCTAATAACCCTTTGTACACTGGAGTGATATACTGTACTGATGGAAAAACTCATCTAGAAATATGAAATACATTAATTTTAATTTTTTATAAAAAAAAATCAACCTTAATTACATATCTGAACTAAACGAGAACCATTTAGCCAGTTCTAGTACTACTTCTCAATAAATCTCTAACTAGCATTTTCTAATAACATTCCTCACCCCCTAAACAACTACAATGTCCTAATCCCCCCCCTAATATAAGGATAATCATGCATACGCACCTGGCGGCGGCGGCGGCGGTGGCGGCGGCTTGAACTCGCTCTCTGCGCCGCCACAGAAAGAGACAGCGTGAGTACATGCGCGTGAGTGCGAGCGAGATGGGTGGAGTCAGAAAGATAACATGCTTTAGTTATACAGCGATTGCGGAGTAAATAGAGAAAAAATATTTGGATAGATCAAGATGTTTCTATATTTAAGAATATTTGAAACTATTAATGTTTAATAATAGGGGTGTGAGTACCTTTTAAAAATTATACATATATAGATAAAAGAAAAACTTAAGAATTATAAGTCTGTAACTTACTAGCGGCCTATTTCAAGAAACGATCCCAATCCGTTAATCCAGATCAATGTCAATAATAAACCAATAAAAAAAAACTATTTGTTAAACTTTATTCTGATTGGTCTATTTTCACTGTCGATCCGAAGAGGTAACGATTAGGGCAGTTTATTGAAATCGGTCCTAAGAATATATCTATAAACACTATCTTATTGCCTTTGAGATACAGTGCGTAAAAGTGTTCAGAAAAAAAAAACAAAAAATATACAATATAAATGTATAGATATGTATACAATAGTTGTTAGTAAGCTTACCTCCAGGCATCGGCGGTGGAAGCGGTTGCGCTGGACCGCCAGGACTTCCGATAACCTGAAAAAAATCACCTTTTGTCACACATACATCCGAATGGCTACGACGCCTTAAACAGCCTCAAAGATGAAAGTAACTTTTTTTTTAACAGGCGAAATCCTTTAATGGACTTCTTCCAGACTTGCCGGTATGAACCATCCGACTGTCTCTCCCTAATATCGAAGGTCGCGGGGTGCGCAAGTGCATGCAACCCTCGCAGGAGTCGGCTCTTGGGCAGAGCCAAAGGTCAAAGTAACCTAGAAATATCTATCTCATTACCTTAGCAATAGCATCTATATTCGCGTGCGTGACCCCACCAGGTCCGGTAGGCGAGGCGGCACTCTTCATACGCTCCTCGAGATGCGCCGCCCTCGCTTCCGCTTCCTGTCTCGCCGCTATAGCGGCTTCTAGTTTAGTCTTCAAGTCCTCCACTTTACGTTCCTCTTCGGCTCGGGATTTTTCTGGAAAATATAAAAAGTAGCAAGAATAGTGTTATTCTTATTCTATATTATTATACTTTAAGCGCGGTGACTTGACTCCACTGCACTTGATGTCAAATGAAGCCGAAAAAAACCGTTAACTAGAAAGGGATATCATACATTTGGAATGCATTCCTGTTGTGTATTAATTTGGCGTGAACCTTGTGGAATATGCATTATAAAACTCCCAGTAGAGTGAGCATTTCTAGTCACTTAAGACAGATGGTAAGGTAGGGGGAAATCTCCAGTCAGGCTGATGCGGTAGTTCTGCGGTGCTAAAAGTACTTCGATACGCCGTTTCGTCTAAAAAATATTAACTACCTATCAGTCCGTCGATGAGCGGCTGCACGTCTATGTTGAACCGTTGCGTCGCTCTGAAGTCCGGGTCGTATCCGTTCTTGTGCAGCACTATTTGGGTGATGCACTCCTCTATCAGTTTGTAGTACGCTGGCCTGGAAACACATACACATTTATAAGAATTAATTGGGTATATAATATTCATATTTCAATATCGATGACATTGATAATCGATTAATTTTAAGCAATCGATTAGTACAAAAAAGGAAATCGATTATTAATTTAGGTAAAACATCATTTATGATTTAAACGGATCTCTTCAATAATGGAACTCAATCCCTTCATTCCTCACCTTATTAGTTCATCATCCCTGATGAAAAGAAGATGCTGTAATATCGACAACAGATAAGGCTCGGCCGGCGTGTCCATCACCAGGTTCTTGACCAATTCAAAACATTCGTTGGCGTCGTTGAAATCAACTCTGAAAGCATCATTACAGTCAACGTCATTACCATTGTAATATCTATAAAAAAAGGGGAACTTTCGCTCCAAGAACACCCAGAGAACAAATATGTTCTACGCCAGTAAATATGTTTGTTTGGGCGCATGCCATACTAAGAGCTATCGTAAGTTGCACATGTCCAGAAAAATAAAGAACATTAGAACATTCGAGTCTTTTTTGCTAGCTGTATAGTTATCCAATACAAAAGAACGAATTACAATTGCATTATTATACCATCGAGCATCGAGTACTCACCTGACGTCATCGAATTTGGCCAAGAATTCGTCCTGATCGGCGGCCGCGTGGGAATCGAACACGTTCATCTGAATGAGACGAGAACCTTCCGCGCCGGCGCGTAGGTCATCTGCAACACAACCATTATCATTACCATTCATCTTTATCATAGTCATCATAGCTCTGATCATCATGACAGATGCCATAATTACAACAACTTACTAACTCTATAACATCATTGGCATTAGGGCATGCAATCCGATAATCGATAATCGATAATTTATCGGTTATCGGGCCATTCCAGAGGAACGATAAATATAGAAAAAAATACTGATAAATATCGATTATCGAAAAAAATCCTCTATTGCTTTTTTTACATTAGTTGCAAATAAATAATTATCGGTTTTCATCGGAAAATAAAAACGATAAGTTTTTTTTATCGATTATCGGAATATTCCGATAATTGCATACCCCAATTGCCATCAATGCACTACTGCTCCAATCTTGTTATTATTTATATACCAGCTTTTGCTCGCGGCTTCGCCCGCATAAGGTGATTTTCGGGATAAAATTCCTGCTGTATATTTTCCTGGGATAGAAAATAGCCTATAACCCAGGGTCAACTATCTCCATAGCAAATTCCATAAAAATCCGTTCAGTAGATTTTGAGAAAATCGATAACATACTGACAGACAGCAAAGGGGACTTTGTTTTATAATATGTATATAGATTATGCATTTGTATGTTATGCATGCTTATTAATAAGGAAGTCATACTTACCAATCAAATCATAGAGTCCTGTCCTCATGAATTCACTCCTCAGATGCAACCGAAACTCGAGTTCCTCCGGCTCTGTTATTATTGCGTTTATCAACTGCATGCACCCGTTCTGTAATACATAAATTGCCATAAATAATATATGCCTTAATTTATTTAAACCAAGGTTGATATTTTCATGCGGAATTTTTCAAATCTGTGAGGTAGAGCCGTTGCTATTCCGAGTAAAAGACGACAAAAAGGTAATATTGTGATTAGTTGAATCTATTCTCAAGTCTTTTCTCTATGGTAGTTTTTCAATGTATCGAACACCGGTGTCTGTATTTTGCTACAATTTCTTAGTACGCGCTGTGAACGCAGTGGAATACCCAACAATACTTTGTAATTTAAGGTGTTGGATGGTGTTTGTACTGTTTATCAGCGATTGTATCACTTACCATTAGGCGAACGACAAGCTTGTCTCGTCATTCAAAACAATAAAAAAAAAAAAATAAGATTTAAAATTTACAAAGGCATATAAAAAATCGCTCAACACATAAACTTTTAGACTTTCCATTAAGTCAATAAGACAGAGTAAACACAGCCAACCTCACCTTCAAACTCTCTGGCGCCTTGCTCTCCAGACCCTCGACAATGGGCAGGAACCGCGCCTTCCTGCTGGACTCGCCGGCCATCGTGATCGCTTCTAGAACCTTCTCGTGCCCGTTTGGAATGAGACATATCGCTGCTAGCACCTGAAATTTAAACGCAATCTTATTAAATTTGCATTGCCATTGTTATTACGATCGTTTTTAAAACTATTACTTACGCCATCTTTTTTTTTTTTTAAACTGATCATACATACTCCAATAGCTTTTAAACCACTCCAGTGTAAGATACGTTTAATATTTTAGCGAAAACAAATTGACGTTAGTTTTTACGAACAGCCAATCTCCAAATATTATGCGCTATTTTATGTTCACACATTCTTGCTCCCAATTAACCTTCGAAATTGGGCTCTAAGACTTTTATATTTTCCAGGAATTGCTATCATCAGTTTATGGATATAGAATTGACATTACCTTAGCCGCCTCGAGCGCGCAATGTGGTTTCCTCGCGTCAAGACTCCTGGCCAGCACCGGCAGAGCCTCGCGACAGTCGAACATAGTCCTTATACCCACTGTGTTATTCAAGATGGCGGATAGGCAGCGTATGCATTCGTACTGCACGCGATCGTAGCGGGAGTCACTGGAAAAGTAAATATTGGGTTGTATTGGATGTGGGGATGAATTGCCTTTGCTTATTATTTACCAGAAGCAGGCATTGGACATATGTGGCTCATGACGATAATTATGATTATCAAAAACAAGGAGTCTTAAAGCCATATTAGAAATGGTTACATTTGCAGCATTGTGAGTGTCCATGGTTGCCCACCAGCTCACAATATGTTCACGATCTGACACAAAACGTAATTCTAGTTTAAGATACAAAATATATTATAAAGCTGTAGTAGCATGTTTATCATTCCTTCTGCATAACAATCACTTTATTTACTTACCGATAAAATCCACTTCCGCTGTGCGCATGTAAATTGATGTAAAGTTTAAACGTCATCCAATGAAAGTCTCAATATATAAATGGGAGAAAATATTAAAGGCTAGTTTTTGCTCGCGACTCCGGCCGCGTGAAAAGTTTTTCCGGGATAAAAGTCTTGCTTTATATTTTTCCAGGATAAAACGAAACCTATACCACTCAGGAGTTATGTGATTTTCTATTAGTGATAATATCAAAATCGCTTTAATAGTTCATGAGATTAACGCGTTCAAACAAACAAACTCTTCAGCTTTATAAAATAATAAATAATACTAAAAACATTCGATAGGAGATAGAGGTGAAGACAGAAGTAATGAAAATCAAAATAAGGAGTATATAAAAAAAAAATAACAACACCAAATGCGAAAGTAGATTACTACTTTCGCATTTGGTGTTGTATGGATTACTATATCAGTAAAAATACACGCAGAAGAAGCAAAGTAGGAGAAACGAAAAGACAGATAGATGATCAGAAGGCTTCGGTTATAAAGAAGCATTGGCTACAACTACTAAATAGCTTAGTCCCGAAAAATACAAATATAAAAGAGAGTATATTTTTTATCGACCATTGGATATAGAGTCCAGATGAGGTAGTTTTCACTAACCACCATTTGCAATAAACGATCCCAATCCACATTTTAATCTATCTCAAAAATAGATCAATCAGAATAAGATTTTTCGAGACGCTTATAAAATAATTATTTTGATTGGTTCACTCTTGGTATCGGATTGAAGGTTATTGAGGTCGTTTATGGAAAACGTCTGTTAATCAGAAAGTGACATGAGGAGAATGGAGATCAGAACTATGATGCAAACAGATAGAACCATGTCAACTTACTTAGTATAACACAAATTGAGCGTGGTGAGCAGGCTCTCGATGCCCTTGGTGCCGAACTCCTCGATCCATGAGAGCGGGTTGTTGGTGAGGGATATCCTTAAGTTCTCCAGGCACCCGTGAAGCTTCCCCACTGACAGCTCGGGCTGGTTGAGATACGCCACGTAGTCCGACGGCTTCTCGAACTTTGAGCGGCCTTCCTAGAATAATAATACCGGCTTTGTATTAAAATTATCTTGATGTTACGAACAGGTAACCTACTATTGCTACCGCTGCTGCTGCTGCTACTACCACCATGTACATAGGTCTAGTGAGGGTTCGCAGACCTGAAATTCTTATGTTCTTCTGAAGTGTAGGTTCATTCGCACTGATTTTCTTAATCGTTGAAGCGAATGATAAATTTTAAACAATAGTTAATATACACATAACTTTGAAAAGTCAGAGGTGTGTGCCATGTTTTTGAACCTGTGGACTTTGGTCTCGTCAGCCCGATTCATTCCCAATAGGCTATAACTACTCCCAGTATATATTTTTTTTGTTTTAGCCTCAAGCTGATACTTACTTGAATGAGGCATTTAGGCATTAGTTACAAATAATGCCTAAATGCCTCATGCCAATTAATATGTTGCATAAGGAAAGTGGGAATTGTAACCAACCTTTAATGCACCTGGCTCATATAGGTATATCCACACCACCCTAAACATGACTGGTAAAGAAGTGCAAAACCAATAAAAAAAATTACCTGTGTGTTTACAAATTTGTACGCGACCAGCATCTTCTTTTTCTGATCTCTGGAGTATTTCCGTAATGGCTCCTTCTTCTCCTCGCTGAGATTCATGTCGGACTGGAAACAAAAATAGAAAAATGTTGTAGCCACACTAGGGTCATTTTTATCTATAGAAACAATATCATTAAATCAAATTTCATATTTGTGCTAACTGCTTTACAGGTAACGTAGCTAAAGTAGGTTTACTTATTGGTAAATACAGTTAATTACGTAATTACTCCAAACATAATCAATAATATCAGCCCTGTATTATATACTGTCCCACTTTTTGGCACGGGCCTCCTCTATTACTGAGAGGGATTAGGCCTTAGTCCACCACGCTGGCCTAGTGCGGTTTGGTAGACTTTACACACCATCGAAATTCCTATAGAGAATTTCTCAGGTATGCAGGTTTCCTCACGATGTTTTTCTTCCCCGTTAAAGCAAGCGATAATTCACAAAGAAAACGCATAATTTTTTTTTGAAAATCAGAGGTGTGTCCCTTTTGGGATTTGAACCTGCGGACATTCGTCTTTGCTGTTCGTTCCACAACCAACTAGGCTATCGCTACATAATTATTACCGTGGAACTACTCATTACAAAATCAATAACATCACTCACAAGCATCTCCTCAAACCGCCTGCACAGCTGGTTGTCATCAAGCGCGTCGATCTTGCTGGTGTACTCGGCGGTCACGTTGGGCTCGTCGTCGTCGGCCCGCGGCTCGGCCCCACGAGGGACGGTATCGTACCCTCGCTCGATGCCGCCGCCTGTCTTCTTCGGCCTTCCGAACCATGTGTCCAGCTGTTGACAAGTATGGTTGATTAGAAGCAGAAATAAAATACAGGCCCTTATCCCTGAAGGTGTGGGCAAACGCACACTTTTCGATTGTGTGTTCCGTCCCATGATGTGATAGGGGGCGAGGCTATAGTCATATTAGGCACGAATTCCAGATTCCAGACTGACACTGAAAAACCTTATATTTTTTAGTCTAACTAGGTATTCCAGTCTGAAACCTCACAGCGGTGTGTGAATCAGTGATTAGAAGTAAACATTTGGTGAGCCGAGGTTCGTAACCCGTTAGTGGGTTGCCCCCTGCATAGTCACTTAATTTTTCAAGGGTTGCAAGAGTTTAAAGCACTCACTCAAAGTCCGGTGTGTTTGTTGACAAGTCGACCCTTGTCAGGCTAAAACACGTATGTCAAGTTAAAAAGAATAAATATATAATTGAGGTCACTTTGGCATGACCGTATCAAAAACCTAATTTAGTTTCATTGCATAATAGTACTATTTTACTGTAGACCAAAATAATAAAACAATTGTATAGTACTCTACTTGAGAGTTGTAGTTTGCGGTTTCACTCTAATGGGAGTTTCTGAAAGCATTCAAAGTTTTAGATAGAAAACTTTTAAAATCTATTTCCTTTAAATCATTAAAGAAAGAAAGTGGTCGTAGTAGCTTTTTACTAAACAATTTATAAAACATAATATTATTATGTTAATAATAACTTCTGTAAACCGCATAGTGTCAATTACGCTTTTAAAGTGTCTTCAATATTATATATAATACTTTTTCTATACAAACACACGTCACGCCTTTATCTCTAAAGGGGTAGGCAGAGGTAGGCAGCACACTCACTTTTCGCTGTGTATGTCCCGTCCCATAACGTGTTAGAGGGCGAGCCTGTCTATCACTTATTATATTACATCAAACTCGTAAGTCACAAATCAATAGAGGCAACCAAACGTTTACAAATAAGACTGATAAATCTATATCAAAATAAAATCAGCGACAGATCGGAACAGATTTCATAACCAGACAAATATAAACAGAGAGTGATAAGATAGAGCTAACACATTCCTTGAATGGATCGATCGATAACATCACATTTATTGAGATTCAACATGATAGTAAAATCGCCATTTTTCCTTGATTCAATGACCAACATCAACAAGATAAATACACAATTAGTTACAAAAGCCCGAAGTCGATTTCCTTGACAGACAGCTCTCTACAGTTCTATATAGTATTTATACTTAAATTCTTATACTGGGTCATTTGGACATTGCGTTAATAAATGGAACCACATTAATTTACTTCTACTAACATTGTGACAAAAATTATTCATGAATGACGAATATATCACCAAAAATGTAAATTTTACTTATCTGATTTTCCTTTAGTACGAATATGATGTGTGTGTGAGTACATTTCTAACTGAAAGTGTGATGTTGCCGCTGCAATAAATTCTCTTCGAGTAGTAGTAGTGGGATTAGTTAGGGTAGTTGGAAACGTATACCTTTTTTATTGTAAAATGCTTTTTTCAAGAAGCATGTGATATTATTTATTACAGCAATGTCAAAATGACTATATAACGGGAAAAATGCAATTGCCTGGCCATGGATATGTTTCAAGAAAATAACCTCAGTCACTTTAACCAAAAGATAATAATCTTGCCAAAAAGATACTTAACCTTAGGTTAAAAGCAGGTTAACAAAAACAATGTTTTATTTATCTAAATAATAAAAACATAAACTGATGTACGAGTATATAAATTCCAATGCTGCCTACCATATAGGGGATAACAATGGCACAATGGATGTCAATGGCTCACTTCATTTGACAAATCGACTGTTACTTTTACTTCAGCTGGGCAAGGTACTCGGTTGCGTCTGGATATCAACATTATACACAATCAAAACTGACAGCTAAATGGTAGAGCCGTTCAGAAGCTAGTATTCAACGTAAATCAGGCTTGGACGTAGATTAAATGGCTTATATAGACAAATATCTACATCATCAGTGGCAGCTTACACCAGGGGCCTAGCGCGGTGGGTTTTCTGCAGAATCATTTTTTTAGATCCCCCCACTCAAAACCATCAAAGCATCTTATCTACCAAACACTTCAAATAGTGGAACTTTGATGCTCCCGCCATCACTGTATAACATGGCTCTACATGTAATGCATACAAAATTCTAGAACTAATCCATTCTATCTACCTTTTACGGGTAATTGCACCTAACTATCTCTAATAGGGTAATTAACGCTGAATGTAATAAATTTAATTCACGAATTAAACTAGCGAATAAAACCCCAAGGTCTTCTTGCATGGTCGCAGTTTGTTTGCAGTAAACGACGTTGAACGAGATTTTACTTAAATTATTGGGTTTTAGAAAACATATTAATAATATTATCAGCTTTATATTATTTACTAGCGACCCGCCATGGGCTTCGCACGGGTGCAATATTTCTCCACTATTTAATGGATGTTATTATACATATAAACCTTCCTCTTGAATCACTCTATCTATTAAAAAAAACCGCATCAAAATCCGTTGCGTAGTTTTAAAGATTTAATTAAGCATACAAAGGTAGGGACAGAGAAAGCGACTTTGTTTTATACTATGTAGTGACTATCCCACAGCTGGGCACGGGCGTCCACTACTACTGAGAGGGATTATAGTTAGTCCACCACGCTGGACCAGTGCGGTTAGCAGACGTCACATACCCTCACAATTTTTGGACTAAAAATGGTTCGAAGTTTGGTAGTAGCGTTCGAACCATTTCAGGTCATGACATAACCTTCAATTTTCTAAAATTTACTACAATAAATTGTATACATAATATAGATCGTCTATAAAAATAGCAGAATTGCTTTGACACTTTTACTGGTGGTAAGATATATTTTACATCCGCCCAGATAGCGACCACCGCACACAAGGTGATAAAACCCACCACAGTAGCCCACGTAAGTGTATCGCGTTCCGAGATCTGTGTATATAGACCGGCATTATTGTGTCAACTATCAAGGGGTAATCATCTCTCGTCAGTTGACATTCTACTAGACCTAACTCTACTTACCATAAGGTGCAAATCTGTGTATTTAGGCCGGCATAATTGTGTCAACTATCAAGGGGTAATCATCTCTCGTCAGTTGACATTCTACTAGACCTAACTCTACTTACCATAAGGTGCAAATCTGTGTATCTAGGCCGGCATAATTGTGTCAACTATCAAGGGGTAATCATCTCTCGTCAGTTGACATTCTACTAGACCCAACTCTACTTACCATAAGGTGTAGTTGGATCACTTTTTCGTGCATGTGCAAAAAACACTTCCGTACAGAGGCACTTATCTTTATCAAGTACACCAATACATATTCTACAAAAATCTTTTACTCACCGAAAAAGGAGATCGCTCTCTTACATATTCCCCGACCACTTTTATTGTATCCATCTTTGCAAAGAACACGGACAATTTAGTTTTCATGAACCGTATATTATTCACCTCACACAAACACGACTAACATCTCAATATATTAAGTAATTTCAATTTTCCTTACGGTTATGCTTTCCCTATTTTTAACTTGATTCGTTCAAACTACTTAACTTACTAATACTACACTGCAAAACCTAATTATCACCCAAAAAAACACTCATCAAGTTTTTTTTTTTTTCGAAAGGGCAACTATAAAAATACGCGTCACAAAATTCGCCACCGAAACACAAGCGTTCATTTCACGGTCAAAAACAATACTGCCAAACAAAATTCGCAGGAGAAACGTTCAAAATAAACAATTATATGCGTTGATGATGTAAAACGCGGAGGCGGATTTAGGGTTTTATTGTGGGGGGAGTATGACAAACCAAAAGATGACAATCAATCACTCTGCTGCATGGGCTCAGCGTATATTTTGAACGTGTAGATGATTTTAGGTTTTAATTCTATGGTATTCTTTAGTCAAACCCTACTTTCAAATGTGTTTTTCCAGAGGTTACCCATGTGATAAATAAATTTGGCATTTGCACCCAAAATAATAAAAATTAATTTATTCGTTAAGGACTATAATATATTCCAAAGACAAATTATTTAAGACTATAATATATTCCAAAGTCAAACTATTTTTATTATAACAAGCTAAGATTTTATACTACATTTTGTTTTGGCACGAGAACACGTCCCCTACACCCCTCCTCTGAATCCGTCCCGCTAAAAGATAAATTCTAAATAGATCAACAGGGGTCACACGGCCAGTCACTGCTAAATATATTTAATGCGAAAATTCGATGTCACATGTAAAAATATCATAACATTGGAGGCTTAAAATAAAAATGCACTAGACTTCCCTGAAATTTTGAAAATAGACTGTAATACTTTTTGGTAGAATATTAAGTCGAATAACATTTACATATAATATATTGTTGGTTGATATGAACGGTAACGGAAAGGCTGTGCAGTTCCTAAATCCAGCTCCACGCTCTCAGTCTGTATCGAGCCTAAACAACCCAACTTTACATTGAGTTCCACAATATCACAAGAGTGTTCAAAGTCTACATACATCTGACCTGGTGCCGTTCAAATGCTACAAGAATATTGACAACAAATCTATGAAATGACCATATAAATAGCGAGGAGACGCCAATTTCCTATTAGACGCCTTAGTAATCGTAAAGGCAACAAAGAAAATCTGACTCTCATATATTATACTTAATGGAATAAGAATAATCAGCGCGACAATTAATTCTATTAATAGGCGAATTAAATAAAGATAAATTTAAAAGTCTGCATAATGTCTTTATAAACGCATATATATTGTGAATCTAAAGGTGTCCTTGTAAACGCTTTTTGTTTCTTTTGATTTCCGCCGTCAAAATATATTGAACAGTTCGTTTAGCGTACGAATTAATAAATATGAATTAAAGAAATCTTACTCAATTTTATTTAAATATAGTCATAAGCGGCGATAGCCTTAGTTGGATGTGGAACGGACTGCCAAGACGAATGTCCGCAGGTTCAAATCCCAAGGGCACACGCCTCTGACTTTTCTAAAATCATGTGTGTATTCTTTGTGAATTTATGGTTCGCTTTAACGGTGAAGGAAAACATCGTGAGGAAATCTGCACATCTGAGAAGTTCTCTATAGGAATTTCGAAGGTGTGTGAAGTCTACCAATCCGCACTAGGCCAGCGTGGTGGACTAAGGCCTAATCCCTCTCAGTAGTAGAGGAGGCCCGTGCTCAGCAGTGGCCAAGTATATAATACAGGGCTGATATTATTATTTATTATTATAGTCATAACCCAACAAGGCGCTAATACCACAGATGTCGACATAATAAAACAACCCAACTCAGAACACTTCATTAAGGAAACATTGTGCGATCGTCCTCAATTAGACGTAAATATAATCGAATGACACAGTTATGTGTTTATTTTTCCAGTTTGTCTCTTGGAACCGTGTCAAGGCGATATCCTTAGTATAACCAACACGGTAGTTAATTATTGCACTTTATTAATGTGGCTTTTAATAACTGTTTGTAAGAGATCAGTACTGGCCATAAACATTTATAAATCAAGAGGAATTGATGAGGCTCTAACACATGCTAGGCCCTACACTCTTCTCTCATGTTTCGGCATGAAAACAGTCTTAGTGAAGATACCTCTATAATTCTTTAACCCTACATTTAAAAAATACTGCAAGAGATAAATAAATCCTGGATCCAAAATAATAATAATGCGACTACATTATTTTGTTCCGACTGAATGACAATGGTAGTTCATCGCTTGCCCGTACTAAACTCTTAACTGGCCAGCAAACAATTACCACCAACTTTAAACTACAATAGCTATTCATTGCAGGTCGTCACCCAAATACGTTACAGAGTAAATCTCATAATGCTCAGATTTTGCACAAGATTTACTCTCGAATATAATACTCATTGAAATCCATTTACTGGCCTGAACCCTCCACATGCCTAAACCCTTATTTATCTGGCGGCAATCGTTTTTAGGTCCTCCGCCAGTCCGAGGAGCCGATGCTAGTTTGTCAGGTTTACCGACCTGCTATGCATGCCGTCTCACCGACATAAACCACGCGGTATCTTTCGATCACGCATTAGAGACGGCTTTTGGGTATGGGACATTACCTCAGACCTCTACCTAGGGTGTTCTACCCTTTGCAGTATACTGTATAAACAGTTCACCAGAACCGGCTAAACCCTGTCATACTACACTCCCTTACTTATGTCGAAGGTCGTCGCGCATGTGCATGCAAAAGCAAAACCCTGATGAGGTTTGCTCTTTTGCAAAGCCACTCGCAGTATAATAATAATAATAATAATATCAGCCCTGTATTATATACTGTCCCACTGCTGGGCACGGGCCTCCTCTACTACTGAGAGAGATTAGGCCTTAGTCCACCACGCTGGCCTAGTGCGGATTGGTAGACTTCACACACCTTCGAAATTCCTATAAGAACTTCTCAGATGTGCAGGTTTCCTCACGATGTTTTCCTTCACCGTAAGCCACTTGGAGTAATACAGTCATTTGTCTAGCTTGAACAAAAACACGCTATACTAGTTACTTCATCACCAACCTTGCCGCCAAACTTGGCACGCATTCAAACCGCCTTTTATGAACAAACTGCATACGTCAGCCCTTACGTCAGTCATTGTGACTACAATGAGTTAAGACTCATATCTATACAAGTACAGCTGGAGCCGTTTCCAAGATGCCTTTCTGCAATCGTTAACGCTAAGGTTATGTATGAGAATAACATATACTAGCGATAGACTTATCTATAGGATATGTCATTCGCATACATGTTTTCTGTTTTCTATTAGGGCTAACAATTGTAGAAAGGTGTATTGGATACGGTAGTTAGGTATAGAAACAAATGTATTCATTAACAGTTTGACAACGATATCATATTATCAGGATATGCTTTGACCCAAAATAGACTCTTTTCCTAAGGGAGCACTTGACTAAAGGCCGTATTTCTAATGCAACTCAGTCTCGCTCTCAAGTGCGATGTCAGATGAAACGGTGTCAAACTAAGAGCAGAATCTTAAGATATTCGCTTAACCAGTGTAACTACTGAACATAATAAGATTTAACATCACATGTCTCAGGATGGCGAGCGCAGTGGAATACCAAACAATACTTTGTAATTCAAGGTGTTGAATGGTATTTCTACTGTTTATGGGCGGTCGTATCGCTTACCATCAGGCGAACGGCAAGCTCGTCTCGTCATTCAAAGCAATAAAAAAATAATAAATGTGACTGCAGTATAACACTGTTAAGTTTAAACACAAGGGTAAAATTATATCTCTGAAATATTACTTAACGGCGCCAGTGCTCATTAAGTACCCGTTAATACCTACTTATCACGTATGAGAAATAATGAACTAATCGTGATAATATTTTATCAATTAAAATGGATAAACAATGTACTGTCGGTAAGTTGTATATATCACATTTCTATATTAGGTTATTGACTAGTTTATACTCGATATTCTACATTAAGATTCGTTTATTTTGGATTGTAAAATGATATGAGTAAGGCTCTCTGTCCGAAAAAACCCGATCTTAATTATTAGATATAATAAAAATGTAACAGGATGATATCTTTACATTATAGATATTGATAAAAAAACATATAGACAGTCTTTATTAGAGCAACAGAAGCCAAAAGAAAAGGTTTTAGAATTATTGTATGCCTGATTGCCTGCCTGTCTGTCTGTATTTGTGTGCCTGTCTGACTGTATGTTTGTACACTTATCACGCAAAAACTACTGCATATCGCACCCAAAATAAGGTTCTATTTTATCCCGAGAAAAAATAAAGCGGGCCTTTTATCCTAGAAAAAATTTAATACGCGTGCGTTGCACTGAGCAAGTTAGTAAAAAAAATATAGTCTGACAATTATACGGAGTTTTGTCTTGATGCTGAATATGAATCTGCTCCCTATTATGCGCCGTAAAGGCTATCCTACAACTGCAAATTATTAACACCCAGAACATTAGTAATGCAATTTTATTACCCAACAGTAAAATTAGAATATTAATCATGCTATAAGTACGAAGATACAATGAACAGTCAGTCACAAAAGTAACTGAACAATTATACAACTTCAAAATGTTTCTACATGTTAACTTTAAAAATAATATGTTTTTTCCCTAACCTAAAATACAGGCAACCTGTTAAAGTTTATTTTACTCAAGAAAAAATGTTTTTGACAAGGGCAAAACCGTTTAAAGGCGATTTGAAATTATGAATTTGTTCAGCCAATTTTGTGGTTGACTGTACATGAGAACAAAACAAGGAAAATGTAACTTACCATTTTGTATAACTTATATATTAATCCAACAAATATACACTTTCAAAACCTCACAATTAAAGCATTTTTAAATTAAGTTCTATTTATATTTTATAACTCTTTACATTATATACTTAAACAAAGAAAACATAAAACTATGCTTTTTTTCTTTTCTAAAAAAATACTCTATCTAAGAAATTATTTTGCAAATTCCAACACCATGGCAAAAAATACTTATATATTTATTCAATAAAATCACTTAAATTATAAAAATAAACAACTTTAAATAAGTACGTCTGATGATCTAACCACACGCAATATATTGAAGGAAATAAATGGTCGATATGACCATCTCTAGAGTTTGTATAGTTCCGTCGTGTAAATATCGATACTCACTGTCGATAATCGATACTGAATATTCTACATAAAGGTATAAGGAAACTTTTGCCTTGATTAAAATGTTTCACATCAATCTTAACATAAATTATGTATACAAGTTCAGTTCAAAGTAACCCACGATGACTCCATACCTCGATATTCGAAAGTGATGATCCATTTCAATAAAAAAATGGTAAATATTCCGAAATAAACAATGCAAAAAAGATGTCTATTCCTAATTTTTTTATACAATCTATCAATTCATGACTTCTAAACGAAGCGTAATCCATACTATCTCTCCAGTCTGCTCTAGAATATAATAAATTAATAAAATTGTAGGTTTTAATAGATTTCATTTAGCAAAGCAATCAGCCCGATGTATCAACACCTAAGGGTTAATAATTACTACTGCCATTGGACACCGACTGTACCAGAGATATTTTGATAAATAACTTGTATAACAGCTTAAAAAATGACAATATAAAATTTATTATATACTATAGAATCGATTCTTTGAGAATTGAATATCGATTAACGTATTACACAATACCAGATTCATCGATATTACATATCGATACTTCGCGCCCTATTCTCGTTTACTTGCCATTTTAGTATTGTCCTTATTATGTAAATGTATTCATAGAACAAAATGATACGAAGGTATGGCTATAAATAATGCCATTCCTTAGCGAGGCTGGGCGTTACATTTTTTTATGTTATTTTTTATTACAATCCTCTTGGTCATGCGTGAGTCACTCATGAGTCTCCTTTAGGGTACAGTTGGTATATGACCTATGGTGTGACTAGTGTACGGGGTCATTTTGGCGTTGCGTTTTAAAATAAAACCACATATTCGTACCTCTGCTAACATAATGAGTAAAGTCATTCATGAATATCAATGTTTTTCGCCAAAAAATCAGGTTTTAGTTTTTTGTTTTTTTCTTTATCAATTTATAATTTTGTGCATATAAGTAGTGCATATATTTCTGACAGTATGTAGGATGTTGCCGCTGCGACGAATTCTCTTATAATAGTAGTGGCATAAGTGCGCGTAAAATTAAAATTACATTTTAATAACATTTATTTTGTTCGAAACTTACACTTTTTATTTTACATCTACGACTCAAGTAACTTATTGTTAATGGTTATTTCCAAGTAGATAAGTATGTGGTTTCATTTAGTAACGCAATGTCAAAATGACCTTGTATTATTATTAATTATGTTGCTCATAATCTTTCTGAAACCTGAAGGTCATAGAGATTACTATAAAAAAATGTAAACACCATGACGTCACGCGGCGACATCTTTATTTTAGCATCACGCCCTCGGCTTACTCATACATGACCGCGGTGTAAAAATAGATATTACTTAATTGCTCAACGAGTCTACCGCGAGGCATTCATGTTTACAAAATATGACTGACATCTCAAAAGCAAATTTGTCTAATCTAAGTCCGAGTCATGAGGGTTGGATCATAATCCGCGCGCGTTTTTTTTTTTGGAAAATTTGCAATTTTTTTGATAGAAAAAATAATGATGCTAATTTAAGCCCGAGTCATGAGGGTTGGATATTTATTTGGATTTTTTTTTTAGAAAAAGAAATATGCATTTTTTTTTTAAGTATCACATAACGTAAATATATATTTTATGCTGTTTTCTTAGACCTAAAAATCTGTGCCGGGCTAAGAAGCTTGTTTATACCCATAGACCCAGTCGCAGATTTTAAACAAAGATCAAGGGCAACCAGGCATAAATATATTTTTTACGCAAATTGAAGATGGATGGAAGATTAATGACGTTTATTACTATATCTTAAAGATTTCCATCTAGGGCGATATTTTCTATATATATTTTTATAATGAACCATGCCGAGAGTTAATCAATGGCCCTTTCATTTTGGATGATAATCAAACAGATGTGTTAAATGATGTTCGCCATGGACGTAGGCAGGTGGAGGCAGTGACCCTCCTCTTCCACATTCAACACAAGTAGACACTTTTGTAAGTACGTATGGCAAATTATTGGTATTACTACCATGAAATATTAACTTCGAATGTATAATATTTGAGATTCTACCTCTCCCCCTGAATTTAGAGCTACGCCATTGAATTGGCAAGTTCTTTTTACCGTATAGGAACACTCGCATAGTATGGGTCAGTTGCAAGCAAAGATTGCAAGTCACCCTTCCTTCCTTACGGATTTCTTTAAACTCATGCATGATGCATGTTATTGTTTCCTTTGAAACTCTGAATCATAGTTACCTGCGTTTTTATTTATTGTGTCATTAAGTGATGACCTTATTAGTTCACCCGGACATGACTGTGATGAAGTTCTAACATAAAAATATACATTAAACATTGTATTTTTATGAACAGTTCCTTTTGCTTTGGGTTATATCTCTCCATGATTATGTTCCTCATAAGGTTATTTAGTTTCGTATATTATATTATTTTAAGTTAAACTGTAGTACTAGTTTCTAATATATAGATTCTGATATAAAATCTTAATCCTGTGACGGATTTTGCTATTACTTTGGAGAGGTTAGTTCACGCTCACATTAATTTGATTATAATATTTCAATATAAAAATCTATGTATATATATTTAGAAGCTTCATTGACTTAAGGTTTGATTCCCAATCAGGCATCAGAAGTAAAAGTCTAAAGACAATGCAAAGGAACCATCTCAACCCGGAAGATATTGTATCACAAGGTACCATGAAGAAACAGCGTAGTTTCGTGCGTTGAGTGAGGTTGTACTATGCGGAGTCTCATGATCCACGTCAGTCAACTGAGATTTGTCATTGTATGTAGTTGTAACGACGCAATTGTGTTTATTGCGTCTAAATGATCATAGTCATGTATCTGATGATGTTATGGCAAATGGTAGGGAGTCTGAAGAGTTCTTATAACACAGGCCGACAAACCAACGTGTGGATCTCTTGTTATAGTTGTTGTCCAATTAAAAATCGATAACCTATCATAATTGCGCTGCCAAATTTTTTCACGGGCAAAAAACGCGTTCTCGCTCCCACCACTTCGGGATCAATGGAACGATTATGTCGGTTTCACCGGCATAGGCCCAATGTCGACACTCGGGAGTATGGCATCATCCGAGCGAGCATTGGACTGAGTCCCTAACCCCTCCTTACTGAAAAGGAAGGTAGTAGAAAAGAGAAAACTGTTGGTTCAGAGATCCATAATCCGTAACTCCAACAGATCTTTATGGTATATAATAAGTCAAGTAAATGTAGGTAGACTGCCTCGGTGGCGTGGTTGTATTGCATGCGCGGTACGACACCGCTCTAAAGTTCCGGGTTCGAATCCTGGGTCGGGCAAAGTTATATTGAGTATTCCATTCAGTATCAGCGCAAAGTCAGAAATTTGTGCCCTATATGGCAAAGGGCTCCCTTCTATCACATCATGGGAAGGAACACACAAGTAAAAAGTGGTTGTCCTGGTTACACCTCTGCCTAGCCCTTTGGGGATAAAGGCGTGATATGTGTATGAACAAGGCGTAGGAATACACATTTTGTAGACTAGATCAGATTCTAGACATTTAGAAGGTGATTAACGGAATTCTGGGTAGAGCTAGCACGAGCCTGAACTTACCAGCCCACTTGCTTCGACTATAAAAATATCACGATTTTGAACAGGCGGTGATGTGTTATTACATAAGCGAAACGAGGGTCATCACACCATGATAGGTAATATTATTTATATAGAAAAACCTATATTGCCTAAATCCACTATATACTTATTGCAATGTATGTAACTGGACTGCATTCCTATCGTACGGAAGCACGCTAATCGCTTGTGTATACAGGAACAGCGGAGACCTTGGAATTATCAGAATAAAGTATGATGCACGCGAACGACGGATAATTTCCGAAGAATCGCGAGGGTTTATTAAATAATTAGTTTTATTTGCTCATGTTTACTAAAACTCGACTGACCACATCGAGCTAAACTGCATTTCATACGTGTCTACAATTCGAAACGATATTTCTATATATTTTGATTTCTAGATATTAATCATTCAGCTTGTCACCAAGTGCCAAGATATCCATAGTCTTAAGAAAGAATTAGGTCATTGAATTAACTTACTTTGCCCCTTGTTTCTGTTGTAAGACCACATAACAAAATATTGATAGGGTATATTAAATATTTGTAGTACGGCAAATAATCGTGCGATTAAAAGTCGTCAGCGTGTGTAAGGCCTTATCACATTAGCACGCATCAATGAATAATATTACAAAACGCACGCTATGACGTCACCGACACAACCGCGAAATCATGCACACGATTTCGTGCCGTTTTTTTCTGATCGTTATTTATGATATTTAAAATAGCGGCGACGCGGGCTCTTAATTGTAAACTTGTAGAATTAACAAATTAATCGGAAAGACGTTATATTATAAGAAGCCGTATAAAGTATCACATACAAATGGTTAGCCAGTTTGAAAATGTTTAGTATTATGTAGCTAGAACTAGTTACTGGCTTTGTGAAGACGATCGTTCCGGGCGCCAAATCTTAAATAACCGCTACAGGCTCAAACTTCATGCATTCCCGCATTCACCTCGACTAAAGCGTCAACGTCAATCAGTAATGGCCAACATAAAATAGCCTTGGCCATCACAACAAAAAGGTAAAAATTACGTTGACTTGTGACCTAAGAAAGAATAGCGTGGAAAAAATTCTCCCGGAGTGCACGAGCACCAGAGGCGTCGCTGCCGCTTTATCAACCGTATCAATAATACAGGGCCCCTGAGTTTTAGGGGGCATCTTAGCCCTTCGCTAAATTCAAGCTGGTGACCAAATTAAGAGCTTATTTTTGATCCTGCATATTAATCATCCAGACGCAGGACATTCTCGGCGGCATACTGAGTGAATGGCCTTGCACAGGACAAAAGGGCCCCCAAGATATACAGATTTAGGGCCTCACTATGACAAACAAACCCACTAGAAATAACCTTCGAAACTATAGCTTCAACCGTAGATAATTTTTCACTAATAAAACCGTGCACTATCCCTTAAATACTATTAGTTACATTTAACTCGAGAAACAGACGTTTAAGCAAATTCTGAGACATAATCAAGACTTATAATCGTAACCAGCTCGTTGCCACTAACCATTCCGCATACCGCACAAGGAAACGATAATAATGGTGTTAATCTCAATCGAAACTGGTTCGCCAGTGGGTCGGCGGCGCAGCGGTCCCGTTAGAGCACAAGGTTCGACCTCCGGGCCGGTCACCAGTTGCGTAACCTTAATATTGACGGTTACTTTTATGGTAGATGGTTGCGGAAAGTCTCAGCATAATTGAATTCGTGTACGCAGCTATCATAAAAATGAAGATTGTTCTTTAAAAGTTTTTTAAATCTTGTCTAAAGCCGCACCGATGAATGTCAAGGTCCAAAGGATTTTCCTAAAATTAATGTACGTTATTTTCTAAATAAATACTTTTTAATAATCTTAGGGACTCGAATATCGAATTCGGCGATAACTATGCTGATTTCGAAACTTGATTCACGATTACGAGTCACTGGTATGTTTTTATGGCACCAATACGCCACCAGAAAGCAAAGGTGAGTCGGCTGTTAGGAATGTTTAAGACCCCGGGATAAGTTTCCTTAAGCCGCACGGACACATAAAAGAACAATAAAAATACTATAATATGCTATACACCAATATTATATTTAAAATGATCTTTATTTATATTATTTATTAGGTTTTCCAGCTGACAACACTACGATTACAATAATTTAAATATTATAACTTATAGCTATAATTTAAGCCCAAGTTAGGAAATCTCAACATGTATATAATTTAATGTAAAAGTAACTTAAGGTCAGAAAATTAAACACAATATAATTTGGAGACTTTCACGCAATAAGTTAAACTATGCCTAGTTACATCATTGCTACCATATACTACACTACCAGTCGCAACAGAATATATTTGGGTTCGTTTTACAACCAATATTGTTTATATTCAATATTGGATTCACTAGTTTTTAACTACATTATAATCCAGAAACAGTGGCGGATGTTGGATGTATCCTGCTTCGACGATCTCCAGAATAATGCCGGCTCTTACTATATACAGATAACCTGTCAAAATAGGTAATGCACATAAACCTAGACTCAAAACATTACCTACATCACTTTGTGTAAGTATGTCGAAGTTATTTGTGCCACAAGCCGACTCACCTTCAGAGCCGTTTGCGTTGAATACTAATGCACTAAGGTTGGTTGTACAATCAATTGTAAGTTTATTGGTTCGAAGATAGACGTAAGAGAAATGTTAGGAACCAAAAAAACATAAAAAAAAACTATTTTATTCAATTAAAAGACGAAATGAAAAGAGAAATGTGATAGAAGGCTGAGCCAGGAATACCTCATCGACTAAATATTTCATGCTACTATTTATGTACTATATATATAACTATTTATGTTATTTGTTTACGTAACATGGTGGAACTATACGTTTGATTAATTGAAGTCTCATATGTGTCTGAATTGATTAATTTGATACGATAATTGATCTAGGAAGGAAACCTCATAATGGACTGAAAGAATTCAAGAGGAAATAAAAACTGCTAAGGAGTTTGACAGAAATCGCTGAAAGCGATAAGATCGTCTCTAGTGCCATCTTTTTTTATGTCATGTCGGTTTGTTTGTCTCCATTGTAAATGTGTGTACAATAAAGTGCTATATTATTATTTATTTTGCATTTTTTTTTTACTTTTTTTACATAATATAATATCTTTAAAAAATAAATCCATATAAAATAAAAAAATAATCACCATCAAATGACGAGGCTCATAAGCCCAACTACAGATTATTATTAATATCATTATAACTTAGAAAAAGCTCTTAGTGTACCACCGTCTCAACACGGCCGAGTCTGGATGCCATATGCCACGATCATTGTCACATGTTCTTGCAACGCTATTATAATTGAACTAGAAGAGTTGTGTGAAACCTCTCCCGGACAGATGATGATCTCGATGGTCATGGAGTTGGGAAGAACATTGACGTGAGTTTGTCCCGGACGGACAAAAGACATTACTTCTATAGTATCATCAGACCCCTGTTTCAAAAAACAAATTTTTGCCCTGTAACCCCGTTTTTACTTTGTAAGTATATTACTTCTCTATCTATTGATCTTAACGAAAACAGATCGAGTAATGACTCTACTTGTCAAATCAAGTTTGTCCATTGAAACCCCGATTAGGGGAATGGAGTAAAGTAATAAGAAGTAAGAAAAGTAACCTATATAAAACAATCCGTGGCGTGGCTGTCTGTCTACTAAATTTTAACTTTCTGCGTTTACCTCTACCACCCATATCTTCATAAACTAACGTTATATAGTACTAGCTTTTACTCGCGCCTTCACCCGGGTGAAAAGAATTCCGGTTATACTTTACCGGGATAAAGTAGCCTATATCCTTCCCTGAGTCTGAAACTATCTCCATGCAAAATTTAATCGAAATCAGTTCAGTGGTTCAGCCTTGAAAGCGTAACAGACAGACGGAGTTGCTGTCCTATTATCATATAATAATGGATTAGTATCATTGTTTCTACAGTCAGTATTATCCAAGGCATCATTTAGAATACGCAAGCATGCAGTGATTTATTTTATTTATTAATTTACTGCTTAAAGAAATGATAAATCTACTTTTTAGGTATACACTAGCCGCCGATTTCAAAAAAAGATCTCAATCACTCTTTTTCTATCGGTAACGAATATTTACCAATCAGAATAAATAGGTTTTTAGACAAGCTCACAAATTATTAATTTTGACAGCATAATGATTTCTTATGTTTACGCAAATTTGTACCATGGAAATAATAGTAGTTTTGAGATTTTATTGCGGCTTTTCTTGTTTAATTTTTAAATGTAGATAGATATTGTAACTTTGACTTTTTGGACCTCAGTCTTGTCCCCCTCCCTCCCGTGACCACGAAGGCTGCAAAGTCTTCGAAACATCGGGAGACAATTATAATATAAAATCCGTGTTAAAATCCGAAACTTAATATTGTTCGGAAATCATCGAGATTGGATCGAAGATTAACATTGGAGATCGGTAGTAGAACAGTCGCAGTACATCAACGCCCTACACATGGTCATCATTTTTCATATAGCTACATGCATATTTTAAGTTTCTATTGGGAGAAATCTCATATCCGACATCCATCCATATGCTACTTTTCTTTTCTAAACTTGTTTTGATAACTTTTCACAAACACAAATTGTTAAACATATGACCAAACTTAATTAAACCAATAAACTTCCCAAACTTGGCTACAAATACCTATATCCAAGGTTCTATTCTCTGGTCAGGGAAATTATTGGTCCATTGGATGAATTAATAATTGAATACATGATTATAATTATATAATATATAATTTTAATCAGTGATGTTTGATTTCATACATTAAATAATTGAACACTCAAAGATATAACTCCGATAAGATTAATCAAACACTAACAACATATTTGAATAAATGATTCCAATCGTTAACGTGGAATCAATCGGAAAGTGCTGTACTTTCAAAGGAGAATCCGAATAATGATTTTATAGATGCTTCTACATAATGTGATTTTGATTCGGGATATACCGTAAGATAGCACATGCGATCGTTTACTGAATATGACCATAAAGCATTGCTAAGGTCGCAAGTTGTCAGAACACCCCCGTTGCTAACATTAAGTCTTACTTATAAACTTGTTTTAGCGTTATGAGGTGGTTAAGAATTGCTTAAATAGCTGTCAAAAACATCACTGGTTCCTAATTTAAACCTACTTAAGAGGCAAGATGGCGTGTTTAGACTTACAGCTGATCGAGTAAATTTGTGTTTTAACTAAGCATAGCATTGCAATTTTTTTATAAATAAGACTGCATATATTTAATTACATATATATATATACGTATGTATTTACGTATCTACTCACCCCTTTCCTTCGCCAAGTCTCTTTCCGCTTCAGCCGCGGCAAACTATTATACTTTTTGTCACTCATTTTCACTATCTAACCACTGCGCACTCCACTGTTATACACTATGTTATTGTTACATTATTGTCTAACTGCACATTAATAATTCGGATTGACATTATTTAGTTACACTAAAAGTTCAAAGAATGTGACGAAGTATTGCATAGAGTATAATAATTTCTTATGTTTAGTAAATTGTATAATTATAAAATGTAGGTAGATAGATATTGCCGTATGTAGATATTGACTTTTCGTACGACCAACGCCTCAATCCGCCCCGTAACCATAAACTGTAGTCTTCGAAACGTCGGGAGAAAATTGTAATAAAAAACCGCGACAAAATCCGAAAAAAAAAATAGTTTTAATTAGATTAGTAATAATAATTTCACACTCGTTCACCGAGAACGGTTAATCGAGATTACCTACCCCATGACCGTCCTTAGAGTTCAAACTATCCATAGGCCAAATGCAATCCAAATCGGTCCAGACACTGCAAATAGACTATTTGCATTTATAATATTAATTCCTATGGATTTACTTTCTCTCTACTTAAGTTACAAAATTAATTCTAAAAGTACAATTTTTATTCAAAATCTATTTTTATATCAATAATTTTGATGCATAATTTAAAATTATCGACACTTGTATTTCGATTGAACTAATAAAACCTTTCGCTATAATGAATGCTAATTATAATAAAATTGCAATTCGAATTTCAAAAGTCATGGTATCTCGTATCAATTTATATCACCCTTTGCAATCCATCGCGAAAATTGACCAAACAAAACAGTTCTCTTTGACATGCGTACAAATTATTTATTTGTATTAGTTTACTCCGGTCGGGTCTAAGCTTAAATTTGTAATCTTATATTTGAAAACGGCCGCAAACTGATATCATAAAATCAGACTGCATATAACTTAAAAATTATGCTTAAGAATATCTAACAGAAATCAAAAAGGTTAACTTTAACGACACTCAATTTCCCCATACATGAAAGAAAACAAGCACAAAAGACATCACCTCTTACAAGTTTGAAATACCATACATCAGTTTGAAATACCTTAGTTACTACCTAATTAATGAAGTTTCATCGTAGTATAGTTCTAAGGTCAAACAACATGAATTAGCATGACAAGTTTTCAAGATATGACCTAAATACACCAGCTACGATGCCAAATAGGAACACAACAGTCCTAGCACAGTGCACTACTGATAGAAATATGTCAACTACAATGCAGCTAGACTACCGTTGATTGACGATAAACAGCGCATCCCCGAATTAAGCCAAGACCCAAAAGGCACATACTCACAATCGTAATAATGATTTCTTACGTTTACGCGAATGTTAGACTTATTATTATTTTCTTAGTTATTTATATTATTATTTTGTCTCGACGTTTCGAAGACTGCAGCCTTCATTGTCACGGGGCGGACTGACAGAAAACAATTAACAAATCACTATCAAATGAATGTACTTTTAATAATAATCACTCTAAATAAGATCCGTCACACCTCACTAATGCAATCAGACTGAACTGCTGTTATCATTCGAATGATAAGCAATCTGATAGCATATCGAACTCGGGTATCGTTTCCTCGGAACAAAAGAATTCTACATTGTTGGGCGCATTTTTGGACATAAATAGATGATGATTCATCATAGCTTTAGATCTGGCATATTTAGGCTGTGTAACTAGGAGTTGGGCCAGATTCCTGGGTAGGTAATAATTTTAGCGACTTAAACTTGTCACCTATCATATCCATTGGTGTATGTAAGGCAAGTAGGAGTGGCCGAAGCCTACTCTAGAAATATCTGCCCTCCCTTGGAAAAGCCTTTTGCTTAAGGGCCTTGCATGGTGCGTGCCTTTCCTCGAATTCGGCGACGTTTTTGCTCCGACTAGCTACCCTCTAAACAATAATCATAGGTATGCCAATGATCATATCAGGAACGGAAACACCTCTTCACTGACACTCACTATATCTTCCCTCTCAGGAGGAGAGAACCAACAAAACATACACCACACATATTTATTTCTTACATGAATAAAAAGTTGCAGTGCTGTTTTACATAAAGTTACTGCGTCATTCCTCAAAGTAGCAAACTAAGACGAAAGCTTTCACCTAAAACCATTATAAAACGCCATAGTCCTTTCACAATCATCAAATAAAAAAAAATAATATATAAATTACATCACAAAATATAGTTTATCATCAACATCACTACCGTCACTTCTAACACAAATCACATAACTACATCAACAGTGTACCAGACTAGATCATGAGTGACGCAACAGTGATCAAACTGTCATTGTGTTTTGTAAACAATTTCGTTAGGGTTCCCGCAACCGCAAATTTGTTGCATAAATTTACCAATCGGCGAAAATCGTGCAGCATTAATTTAAGTGAATTATGTTTCAAGTTAGAAGCACGCAATCGGAAAATGACGACCTGTAAAATTTTGTAACGTTTCCTTTGGAATTATGGTGAATTATGAATAGGAGTAATGATAAAGCATCAGGAGTCCCATATATTAATGTGCTCGCTAACATTTATAACTGATAATGAACAGCATTTTGTTAAGTTTCGATGTGTGTACAGTGTAGGTCGGCTGGCGGGTGGTGCAGAGTTTGAGCTTCTAGTGCTGCACTGCATCGGTCATAATTATTTGTATACTTTTTAATTATATATTATACATACATATCTTTATTATTTTTTATATTTAGATTTATATTATTAATTTCTTATATATTTATTATTTTTATGCATTCAGATAATGAATCGTTTCTTTCTGAGTATGTTTCTGTCGCTTCTTCCAGTGACGATAGTTTTCTTTCGGCAACTGATGGGCTTGGTGACTGGGTGCGTAATACATTCCACCAGCAAACTTCTCACAACTTAAATGTGTGTCACATAAATGCGCAAAGTGTACCGAGCCACTACAGCGATTTATCAGAAACTTTTACAAGCGCCAACGTTCACGCCGTTCTGATTTCGGAAAGCTAGCTCAAGCCTCATCTTCCTTCAACCCTTTACCCGCTCCCTGGTTTCGTTCTGATTAGAAATGATCGACTCGACAGGAGGGATGGCGGGGTTGCTATTTATCTACGTAGTGATTTTAAATATAAAGTCGTTATCTCTTCCTCTGCATTTTGTTCTGCCCATGCGGAATTTCTTTTCCTTGAGGTTTGGGGTCAAGGGAGTGAAAACCTTACTTGGTGTTGTTTATTGTCCCCCATCTCTTGACTACTTCTCTAGTCTGGAATCAGTTCTGGAATCTATAGGATCTGAATATGCTCATCACATCATCATGGGTGATTTAAATACTGATCTCCTTGCTCAACACTCCTCTCGGTCCCGTAAACTCCTGAACATCCTTGAATCGGTTAAGTTACATGTCCTGCCAATGCAAGCTACCCATCACAATATGGACGGACATGATACTTGGCTCGATATTATCCTCACCTCCGCTCCTTCCCTCGTTTCCTCACATGGTCAAATTCCGGCTCCTGGCTTCTCTCACCACGAACTCATCTATATTTCCTACATCCTAAAATCACCTAAATTTCCTCCTAAGGTGCTGTACTTGCGTAGTTTTGGTCGCATTGATTCGGAGAAGCTTGACAGAGATGCTGCCAATTGTAGGTGGGATGATTTGATTGCAGCTCCATCTATAAATGATAAAGTCGACATTTTCAATCGCTCTGTCACTGCTCTCTTCGATATTCATGCCCCGTTCGCAAAATTAAACTTAAGCGTCCCCTGCACCTTGGTTGACTCGAGGGTTCGAATGGCGATGAGACGTAGGGATCGGGCCTTTCATCGGTACAGGAGAAATCGTTCGGAGGAAAACTGGTGCCTTTTCAAAGTTGCAAGAAATCGGTGCAATCAGCTGGTGCGTAATGCTAAACGCCGTCATATTCTCAGCAATATATCACTATCTACTACGGCCAGTATCTGGAGATTCCTTGGGACTCTAGGTATTGGCAAGGATAAAAATTAGATCCCTGTGGGGTGACTATTGGTTTGGATGATATTAATCGTCATTTCTCTTCATCTACCCTGACTGATCACCAAACTATACGTCGCACCATTGGTTTCTTAGACGGTCTCCCTAGGCCTAATATCAACCATTTTCAGTTTTCCCCAGTTTCGATGGGCGACATCAAAAAGGTAATCCTTTCCATTAAATCTAATGCGACTGGCTGCGATAACATCAGTCGTCGTATGATAATCCCTATCCTGGATCACCTACTCCCAGCCATTTCGGACATCATTAATGGCTCCCTTTCCTCTGGCATATTCCCATCTCTGTGGCGGAAAGCCATTGTGATTCCTCTTCCGAAAATTTCTAACCCTTCCCATGCGAAAGATTTCCGTCCTATATCCATTCTTCCTTTCCTCTCCAAAGTGCTTGAGGCTTGTGCACATAAACAATTGTCTGAGTTTGTGCACCTCAACAACCTGTTGTGCCCACTGCAATCCGGTTTCAGACATGGTCACAGCACTACAACTGCGCTACTCAAAGTGACTGGCGATATTAGGGCGGGCATGGAGGACACCAAGGTCACTGTATTGGCCTTGGTTGACTTCTAGAACGCCTTTGGTACCGTCAGCCACGACATCCTTCTAGCCATCCTCTCCCACCTCTTGATCTCTCCTTCGGCTCTGGATTGGTTCTCGTCTTATCTTCAGGGACGCCAGCAGTTGGTGCGACTTGGCGATTCCTCGTCCAGTTGGTGCCATATAAACTCTGGAGTTCCTCAAGGCGGCATACTCTCCCCATTGTTGTTTTCAATATTTATCAATCTTTTAACTCAAGAACTTCAGTGTGCGTACCATCTGTATGCCGATGACTTGCAATTATATTCTCAGGATGGAGTCGATAGCGTGTCTGCGGCCGTTGACAGGGTGAACAGGGACTTAGTTAAGATTAAATCATGGTCCGACAATTTCGGTTTATCCGTGAACCCTGTGAAATGTCAGGCCATTATTGTAGGCAGTTCCAGGATGATCAGCAAGGTGGATAATACGATCATTCCACCCGTTAGATTTAATGACATAATCATTCCTTGGAGCTCTAGTGTTCGAGACCTCGGTCTGCATATCGACTCTACTCTGAGCTGGAGGCCCCAGGTAACGTCTGTCTGTCAGAGAGTCACCGGTACCCTTCGTGCTCTTTACCGTCTGAAGAACTTTCTCCCGCCCAAGACCAAGACTCTGCTGGTGCAAACCTTAATCCTTCCTATAATCGACTATGGTGATTTGTGCTATTTTGATCTGAATGCAGACTTACTCAACAAACTAGACCGACTTCTAAATAACTGCATTCGATTTGTGTTTAACCTCCGTAAATATGACCACATTTCTTCCTATCGTCTACAACTTAAATGACTGCCTATACGTCAACGGCGTTCGTTGCGAGCACTAACGACTTTATTCTCTTTTCTTAACTCCCCTACTCCTCCTACTTACTTATCTTCAAATTTCCAATTCCTCTGTAATAGTCACAATAGGAACCTTCGCTCAGCTAGCAATCTTCTCCTTAAATGCCCACCTCATAGTTCTGACTTTATTCACTGTTCTTTCGCTGTCCAATCCATTCTTCTATGGAATTCACTCCCAACCGAAATCAGATCGTTGACCACTCGGTTTGCCTTCAAAAGGAGAGTTCGACAGTTACTGCTAAATGAAGCGGAATAGTCACCACCTTATCTTATAATATTGCATTATATTCTTATGTATATATGTATATTTATATGTATATGTTTATGTAATTATAATATGTATTTTATGTATTCTGATACTTATAATGTTACTTATATTATATTTATAGTTATTATAGGTATTTTGTATATTTTTCTCCTTTCTCAGTGTCATATTGCCGTGATGCACCTACCATGATTATCTCTGCACCACCCTAAGGTTGGCTGGTAGAGAATGCCTATGGCATTAAGCCCGCCTGTATACATTTGTATATTAAGTGCAATAAATAAATAAATAAATTTTGTCAAAGTAAAATCCCCAATGGTGCTAATGGTATGGCTAAAGGGCTTTATTAGTCGGATTATGTATAATATCAATGACAACACCGAAAAACCTGATTTCGAGACTTAAATGGTATCCTCTTGGTTCGAAACAACATTTAACCTGCAAATAGGTAACTAGGTAGACCTTTTAGGCAATGACGAGAGGTATTGTAACTTTTTTTGTACTTTTATATCTGGTTCGAAGGACCACCGAATACTGACAACCCTAACCGTACACTAGTCACACTGAACGTAACATGCAAGTTGATGACGTCACAGCACCCGTATTTGAAATACATTGTAAAGTGGCTTGGATTACAGATCCTCGCTCCTCACACCTCTCATGCAGCTATAGCCAGAATTTTCTAATATTATAACCGTTGTTCTTATACGGCAAAGAGACGACACTGCACTCTGGACCTAATTGTAAATATAATACAGTGCCAAATACAGTCTAAATATATCGGCCCAGAAAAAATACCCTGGAGGTGGAGCTCCTACAGATTTATACTTGTCTTACTCGATACTTTGGTGATCCCAAATTGTCAAACCGAACCACCATGATGGATTTTTAAGTATGTCTAATTTACAAACTATCCGATCTGATACAAAATATATCCAATAGAATACCATCCCAGGTCATGTGTTTCTCAAATTTAATAACACATTAAAGCTTCCGATAAAAAAACAAACGCAGGCACCCGAAAAGCTTCAACCCAAGTATTCAACTAATAAACCTATTACACAATACTAGCTTGCCTGCAGCTACGCCGGCGCGTAAAAAGTATTCCGGGATAAATACTTTCCTAAGATAAAAAATAATCTATAGCATTCAAAAATAATAGAGCTTATTACTGGTAAAAAAAAAAAAAACAAAATCGGTTTAGTACATAATTCCTGAGATTAGCGCATTCAAACAAACTCTTCAGTTTTATATATTAGTATAAACCATAGAAATATATGTTTAAATCTATAAAAATCCACTAGCACGTCGGGGCGTGTCCACCAGCATGTTTGCATGGTGACGTACCAAGTACACAAGGTCGTAGCGCATGACCCAATAATTACTAGTGATAACAATTTAAAATGACCGGGTTATTGTTCGACTGGCCTTTTAGTTCTTAATTTTACCGGGTCATTTTAGTACCTTGACAAACAGATACATCTTACTCTCTGTACAGACTACTGATGTGTCGTGGATATGTTTAGTGGGCCTTTTGATCTTGCGTCATCTTAGATACCTCCTTAATTCATTAGACATGATTTAGATTATTTTTACTATTATATAGTTATAACCTGAGTATTAAAATAAATTACATTGAGGAAATTCGAACCCTAAGTAGATATGCTCCAACTCGAAAAATAGCAAGAAATTCCATTAGTCCGATCTAGGAACCAAAGGACGGTTATCACTGCTAGGCCATTGTTACTAGACCAATGAATACATAAGCTATTCCATCGAAATTAGTGGGGATTTAATACGCATCCGATTAATTCATCACTATAATGATTTTTTTATTTACACTGCACTTCAATCGGACGTAATAAGGCACTTTAGCCTCACAAATACGAAAAATCAACGGAAAAACACTTTTTTCACAAGAAAAATACACATACATTTTAATAATTGAACACTACACCACACATTCTCTGAAGTCCACTATGAAAACTGACTGAAAATTTTCGAAAGATAACCTTATCGTTGTGTACTCAGCCGCGACACGTATGGGCGTAGCGATAGCAAAAAAAGTTCAAATGTAGTTTCTATAAAATGTTATAACATTTTAAACATGTGCAATTTAAAAAAAAAGATATTACATTAACCATTTCGATAAGTTTGTCTCCTGTTTTTATAACAGCAATAGTTGTTTTGAATATCTGTGTAAGTTTATTTTTTCCTATCTTTGATTCAACGTCGGTAACTATGTATTGTAAACTATGTTTGCAGTTATGTTCTTCGTTATACAATTGCTTAACACTCCAAAGAGATAATTGAAATAAAATTAACCTACAAATAGTTCTATCATTAATATAAAACGTCTCGTAGGAACGAGGACGTAAACTATTAAATTCCATTTCCACAACACATACGTACTTGTACCTAAAACAAATCTTAGTTTTTTAACAATTCTGCTGACCGTACACGGAATCCTTTATCGAGCAATGTCACGACATAATAAAAAGTAAATGAGAATGTCACGCCTCTCGTCGCCATACATAATATTATGTACTAGCAACTACGACCGAATGGAATCCATTTGCATTATTTATTATTTTCTTATTACATTTCTTGATTCTGGTGGCCTCCCTTACACTAAGTACGTTTCCTGACATAAAAAAAATGTCTTAAAAATAGGTTTTCAGAAACAAAGTCCTTTTTAGCTTGCGAATTTATTGTCAGTGACATATTAAGTGCAGGATAATAAAAAATATAGAAATCTTTATTTGCCGACTGTACCTAATACCTGTAACTCAAAAAGCTTTTATACTTACAAAACCGCTCTTCGCTTTCTCATGGCGGGACATTTTTCTTTTCTTAACATTCAGGCGGACCATTCTGTAACAATTCAAAATAATATCTTACATAATGATTAATAGGAGGCAGAACCCGCTTTAGGGGAGATCGCCTACGGCGCTAGATTCTAGGGAGGATATCTGGGAAGCCAGGGTCAAATCCCGTAATTCAAACAAAAAAAAAATAGTAAGAGTACAGGTAGTGTGTACTCATCAGTCGACTAACTGGACTCTACTCCATTGACATAGGGTACAGTAGGGTCGCTTTGCCGTGCACGAAAAATAAATAATATCGCACTTTTAGCATTATATCGTTCATTGATAAATTGTTAAATACACCTTGTTGGTACAGTACTAACTATAAGTAATACAAATAGTGTATGATTAATTCGCTCGATGCACGAAACCTTACGTGATTTTTGCCCACCACGCCCTCATCGACCGTGTCTACTTCGAAATTTATTCATATAGTAATCGTCGTAGTATCAAAGCATAATATTGTTTGCGTTAAAAACTATAGCAGTTAATATATTAGTAATTGGTGATATTGCCATAGCGACAGCTGCAATTAACACCACGCTAAGTCGATTATTGGCTAATTTACGTTAGAAGGCAAAATTATTATTTCGTGCCTTTCATAAGGTTACAAAATCTCTTTTTTGCTATAAAATTAAGAATAATTTTTGAATTACACAAAACGCTCAGTTAGAAAGCTCTAGTATTATAAAAGGTATCTTATTTTTCACTTTAAACATCTCTCCTGTAAAGTTGATATTTACAAGTTAGCGTAGTGTTAATTGCAGCTGTCGGTAGTATTGGTGACTGCCTTGGTGCCGTAGTTGTACTGCATACGCGGTACGGTAGCACTCCGAAGTCCTGGGTTCCAATCCCAGGTCGAGCAGTGATATTTGGGATTTTCTGCTCAGTATCAGCCCGAAGTCCGGTATTTGTGACCGATATGGCGATAGGCTCGCCCCCTATCACATCATGGGACAGAACACACTTGGCGAAAAGTGGTTGCCCTGGATGCGCTTCTGCATACCCCTTCGAGGATAAATGCGTGATGTGTGTTTATGTGTAACTAGTGATAGAAATTACGATAGCTAGAGCTGACTTGTATACAATAATTTGTCTTACTTTGTCTATATGTCACCAAGCACTGTTATATACTGTAGCACTACTGTTTTTTGTTCTAGGTATATTATAAGTGTAATCTATATAAATAAAAACAAATTGCTGAAATGTATGTAAGCGCATAACTTGAGAACGGCTGCATCTGTTTAGCTGAATCTTAATTTTTTGTGTTCCTAATTACCAGGAGACGGTTTGTATGAATAAATAATTAAAAAAAATCTACGGTAAAGGCGGGAAAACTTGACAATTTGCATGATATTTTTATATCATTTTTTTTTTGTACACGCTAAGCTCCGAAATCTTTTCAATGAAAATTTTTGTGGGAGTTTAAATAAGGCTAGCTAGAATCAGATGATGATTTTAGCGCCGATAGGTGGCACTGTTATCGAAACCTAAAAGACGAAAAGTAGTTTACTTAAAATGGATAACGTTTGTTGGGCCCACTAGTTACTAAATAAAATGACTTGTCATCCGATATCTCTGGCTGGGCCACTGGTCTGCGACGTCTCATGCAGTACTTAAAACCTATTTCATAATGTTCTAGTAAATGTTATCCTCCAGTTAACATAAAAGGCAGTTAATGCATGCTCTTTTTTCATAATTATTTGGTCGCTTTATTCGACGATTAGCTTTTTTTTTAATGCAAGCTAGTAATGGACTGATGATGAATGAACGGTCCGCTGATGGTAACTTACATTTACTGCCCATAGACTTTGCAATGCCAGAGGGATAGCCAAGCGATTGCCAATCGGAAGGTGAACAATATTTTTAAGCCTTGTTAAAAAAAATACATGTCATAGCACTCGGGATTACGCGGATGCAGGAACCGCATTCCAAAATTCACTCAGACATCGTGAGACAGGCTCTTGATATTTCCAAATCCTGGGTAGTGTATTTACTAGCAGGCGTAAGCTACAAGTTGTAGATTGGACTTATGAAACGGATATCGCTGGTTCGATCTCAATTTCTGAGCATATAATAAATAATAATTCAAGGCAGCGTAGGAGACAGGATTGCTAATCCCTATCAAATGAGGAGTCCTGAACCAACCAGTGGGTTGTTAACATGTCTACTTAATCATTTTTTAGCACTGATCTGAAGGCAAGGCGAAACCAAAAGGTGTGGATCGAGAAGCGTGAGTTGCACTAGTAAAGGGTATTTGAAAATATAATCCATAAAGTGTTAAGGAGGTAAAATATTATTCGGGCCATGGCTATAGACATTATACAAAATAAAAACTGGCACACATCATGCCTTTATCTTCGAAGAGTAGGCAGAGGTGCAACCAACCCCCTTTCTCCCCTTTGCGTAGTCTGTCCGAGCAGAAAAAAATCAATATCACTGCCCGACCCGGGAATCTAATCCGTATCTTTAAACCTTGTCGTACCGCGCACGCAATATAACTACGTTTAGAAGTTATTATAATTACGTCATTTAGCCTATCGTCAGAAATATTTTAAAATTCCGCGGTATTACGCGCACTGTTTTTATCTCTGTCGCACTAACCTAGTACCTATTACTAACGTGGTATTTTTTATTACGTGTAGTTAGTGGTGACATATTTTTTTTGATGGAGCATAAGTATATAATAAAGGGCCAAAAAATTAAAATACAAAATCTTTATCTACTTTTAAAGATAATTGTAAAGTTATATCTTGAAGGATTTTTCTTTAATAGAACATTGAAATTAGTAAACAATTATATTACCACTTACATACAGACATCATTAAATCTTAGACGCTTTAAAATAACGTCTTATAACTGGCTAAACTAGTATAAATAATTTTAAATATCACTTATCATATTTTCAATCAAATTGATTTTTATAATCTTTTGTGAAAATAAATGTCTTTCAATGATGTCATTACTATTGTCACAAAATGAAAGATGCACATGTTATTAGCACAAAGCAATTTATGTTAATGATTCTTTTAATTATTACCGTTAATGCATTTATCTTGGTTTAAAGAAAGACAGTACCTTATGAAACCTGCCATCTTATATAATATGTTTTATTAATGTCATAAATATTTAAATAAGGTCTTACCAAGCCCTTCTCAGATCCTCTATCAGTGACAAAAATATATTATAAAAATTCCTGTTATTGAATAATTGATTATATATGCATTAATGTCAGATATTACAAGAAAATATTTATCCTTTAACAAGATGGGGATTTACCTAAGCTAGAGGAAAAGTCATCTCTATACTTCATTCAGTTACAAACTAGCTCAAAGTCCATGAACCAATTGTATGATTCAAAATATGACTTGTCTAAGCCTTCTTATCACTCAGGGATGTCCCAGAATTCACTTGCGTAAATTTTTATGGAGTTTGATTATTACATTGCAACATTTTACATATCAATTATCTGCACAGAAGAATTTTATAGAACAATGCTTAAACTAATTGCTGTTCATCACTTCACATTAAACATGGATTATTTGAAACACTTGTACAAGTCATGAAGAGGGATATTTTTCTTAGCATATTCTAATGACTGCCTCGGTAACAATTGTATTCCACGTATGGCAAGTTCTTCACTCTAAGTTCTCAGGTTCGAATCCCAGGTGAACAGTGATATTGGGTGTTTCTTTTCATTATCGGGTCAATTCTAGATATTTGTGCCCCATATGGCGGCTCGCCCACTATAACATAAAGAGACAGAACACACGTGAAAAAAAATGGCGGCATTAGTTCTATATCCCTATCCCTTTTGGGATAAAGGCATGATGTGCATTATGTTGTAAATACAAACATATTTTCTACTCTTGCTCCCTATATCTTAGAAGTAACAGTGATAAAAAAAAGATAAATAGTGGACTGGGACTAGCGATTATGCATTGATTACTTCCCATGATAAAATATGTGACTGCATTTCTTTTATGCACTTGTAGTGGATAAAAATTAAAACATTATCCACTATATTTTAATCCTTTCTTGCAAAGTGAAGTAACATATTGACATGTAACTTTGAATTGACGATCACTTCCTCAGTTTTAAATATAAATTCTGAATACTAAATTATTTTTTCAATCAACTTATAGAATTTGACATGATACAACAATTTTGTAACAGAAAGAACAAAAGGCAAACTTATCACATCCAACCATTTTTTTTTTCAATATAACTCAATAAGTCAAATAATATTTCTTGGAAAATAACTATATACGTAATTTTTTTAATATTATTTTGCTACTTTATTGTGCACAATATTTTTTTTTTATAAATATCCTTGTTACATAAACTTCAAAAATGAAATAATGTATTCTTTTATTTACATTATGTAAACAAAGACAAATATAAATTTATCGACGATATCAATTTATCGTTAACAATATATTTTACGTATAAAAACTGCATCAAAGTATCAACAAGTAAACAAAGTTTAAAGTCCTAAAGGTAAGTTGTTTTAATGTCGTTATTAACTGTACAGTTACAATCAACGAAGGTAACAATGCGATTTAGAAATACTGGGTCATCTCACAAAACCAAAAAAGTAAACTTTAATCGTTCAACAAATGTAGTTTTCAAACGGTCGTATTTCGCAAATAAACGTACAAACAGCGCTGTTATTTACATAAAATGGAAGATACAAGAGTAAATTATCGGCTAATAACCCCGCCTGTAGAGAAACAATCGTTTTTATATCATAAAAATGTTAAAACATACGTCTATCTCACAACGACGGTTACTGCCGATCTAACCTATCCAAACATTTTTATATTACTGTGTAATCAAACAAAATTCTATTGATAAGATAATAGATGTACTTTACCACAAAATAAGCGTTGATTTAGTTTCATACGTGCACATAATCATCACTTTTTTGATAAAAACATGATAAATAACACAAACAACAGCCCGACACACATACGTAACACTATAGTGATGTAGTATGTTCGTTAAAATCTTGAATCATTGACTCGCTGCATGCTAGGGATGTACTGCTCGATTATGTTTTTTTAAGTTAGCGCCATCTTTTATTTTTTAGTATTCCTAAATAAATGTTTATTCTACGAACATTTATGTAGGTACATAAATAAATAAAAATAATGAATACAAGCATACTTCTAAATAATATATCTGCCATTAATAATGCTACTGGCTAATAAAAATTTGAGCAAATTTAAAATTATTTCAAACTTCTTTATTTCCTCATAGAACATTTTCTTCTTTTGTTATTTCATTTTCCATCTGACATCAAACCGCAATGAAAATAATTTTCTGATTCTTTTAATTTTTTTTACAGTTTTAATCTAACATTCAAAATTAATTGGTCTAACATGGAAAATACGCAAGAACAACCAAAGAAATGCTTTTGTGCGCGATGTTTTCTGCCGATAGATGCAGAAGATAAGGTCGACATAGAAGGACAGAACTTCCACCGTATCTGCAGCATGTGCTGTAAGTTTTTAAGTATTATAGCTCATACTACATATTATATAAAATATCTGTAAACTGGTACCTTTAAAATTATTGTCGCATGTACAGAGCCGCATTCAGAAATGTATTCACACGGTGCATCTAATTATATACTGTGGAAATGAATTGTTGGGGTAATTAATACTATACATATAATTCACTTGCCCACTTGTAGTACACACTCAGAAGTGATGGTCGGCTTTAGCTCCTATAGATTATTGAATATATAAATGACTCCATGTCAAATAAATTCAACAATGTCTGATGTGACGCTTTTATCTTTATTTAACTTAAAATCCATGTCTAAATGTATCTAATGAAACTATAATGGACTGATTTGAAATTATGCTATCTAATGTTTGCAGGCATTTGCCGAACAATCCCTCCTGCTCTGAAAATGTTCTATGGCCACGTGTTTTGCAACGATTGTTTCAAAACTCACGTGCTGACGCGCTTCAGAGGTGAGAACCCGCGCATCCATTCAAACAGTTGGTGGATGCAATGGGCGCCGGCACCAAGCCCGAAGGCGCCACCGAGAATAAGGAAGGTAATAATACTGTTGAAATGGTACTTAAACACTACTGGTAATGTAACATTAAATGATAAATAACTAGCGTAGGACTTCCATTGCCGCTCTTCTTAAAACCACATTGCTTGTCTTATTTGATTTCTCAAAAAAAAAAAAAAACATATATATATAACCGGAAATTATATTATTTGCTTAGTATAATTTCGAACGACCAATGCAATGAGATTCAGGCCAGCGATTGCTTCTAGTAAGACGTGACATATAAACTTGGAATTTTTTAGAGCACAAATCATCTGATGGCAGCGAAGAACCGCCCAAGCGCTGCATCTGTGCACGCTGCTTACAAATGATCGACGAAGGCAACAAGCTGGAGATTGGTGGACAGACGTTCCACTCACAGTGCGCCAAATGCTGTAAGATTGTCACAAAAGAATGGGAAAATAAATATATTCCTTAGTCTATTTATCATCTTCTCTCGTGACAATCGCTAATAAAATTGTAAACTTTCAGACTTCTGTCACGCCGTCCCAACAAGCAACCTTAAGATCTATTACGGTCAAGTTTTCTGTGAGGAATGCTTTAACCGCCACGTCCTGAACCGCAACAAGGACAATCCGTCAGATTTCTTCAAGCACTGCTTCGAACAGTGGCAGAATAACGCACAGTTTGCAGACAATATGAGGGACTTTATGGCGGGAAATAAAGATGCAGCGCCGTTCGTCTTCATGATGCAGGGGCCGCAACCTCCTTTCTGTAGGTGTGGAACGGGGCCTCAGGAGTGGTTCCAAAGCAATGAGCCTAAGAAATGTAAGCATCAATTGTATATTGAATACTATAGTTTTCTCTATTTGCACGTGATTTACTTATAAATCCCGGCAAAACAGATATGAAAAGATTAACCGAATTAAATTTGTTCCTGTAGGTGCGTAAGTATTGTCATGTTCCACAGCGACTCGCCCCGTCAGTGTCGCCAGTGCTTCGATAGGCGGGGACTCGCTTACCACTTGGGACCTGTCCTTCGAGAACCGGACCGATGCGTCTGAACCCGACCCCAGCGCCATCTGTGAATCAGCGAACGTGAAAATGGACCTTGGCGCCATCTATGAATCATCGAGCATACGTATGTCTGCCAACGAAAAAATCGAAAAGCTCACGAAATACCTACACGGAAATGAGAAGAAAAAATGGAAAAATTTCAAATCCGATTATGGAATGGATAAACGGCCCAAACTGGAATGTCCAAGTTGTTTGTGGCAATGCGGTTCTATCTATGTGAGCCGTGATTTACAAAGGGTTTGTGAAGTTTCGATACAATAAATGTGCTGTTATGGAAGTTTTGCTCTTGTTTTATTTGGTACGCCTTAGAAAGAATGTCCCAACCTGGTCTGCATTAAAATCCAGAATTCCTGGCTTCCTGTAATTCGCGTAAGGTGCTCATTGAAGTTTATAAAGAGGAGCGAAGAAATAGTTTATATACCTAGTGTTACAAATACATTCCATTCGACTGTCATTGTCACGTCATTATTTTTTTGTCGATAAATATTGGTAAAGTAGCTACAAATTGTCATTGAAAGAGTGGGCAGAAAGCCACGATTTCTAATAGCCATTAGCCATCCTCACCACATATCGATGATCATTAAATATTTTATGATGATGATTATGATGAAAATGTTAGTTTTTGAGATTTACTTTCGTTACATTAGGATTCTCTGCTCTTTACATTCTTGCAGTGAAGAATATGCTGGCGGTAAAGGAACCTTATTAATTTATACTATCTTTTCTTACTGTATTATTAATACGAAAGTTTGTGAAATTATGAGAATTTGTTGGAAGTAAACGCTGTAAAAGCTGAACAGATTTGGTTGCAATTTGGCACACGAGTATACCAAATCCTAGGTTTAAAATATAGGCTACTTTTTGTCCAGGTAATTTCCTCCTGTAGAAAATAATTGAATAAGTTGTCAGATTTTTAAAACAGTGATGAAAGTGTGAATAGATGGCGTTGGCGGTCATATAGATATCGTTTATTGAACGATTTAAAGCGGGAAAGGGTTTCCATGCGGTCGTAGCCGCGAATTACACATAGTAATATATAAAAAAAATATGATTGGGGTTTATAAAAGAGTTTATATTATCATTTTCTTAAATATCAACATGGACCACTCATAAAAGTTACAATTTCTTATTGCAAATATGTTTTCGTAAATTTTTCACTTTTTATACTCTCAATCTTTGTTGATACACAATGAATCTTTACTAGGAACTGTCCAGATGTATTTGTGAAAACAATCAATGCAGAACAAACGTCCGTAGTAGGTTCGCACATGGGATGGTATTTTTCGGCAAACACCTGAAAAAAAAGTCCGTCAGGTAATTAATAGATTCTTTTAGGTTTTGCAATTACGGTGCTATTGTAGATACTTATTCAAAAATATTTTGAAATAAAAAAAGAAACTATTTTTATTTATAATTCTTCAAACAAAAAAGGTGACATTTTTCTGAAGCATTTTTGAAGCTTCTGCTCTCTATTGATAAAATTATGAATCGTACTCGTGAATATGCACATAGCACAATAAATTGGATAATTATTATAGATTCATAAATCAGTGTTGAACATTTATTTTATGATAATTATTTGCACACTTACAACATAATTTACTATGAACTTTTCGGGCTTCAGAATATTTCTTTTTTGATCCTTTTCTCGAGCTTGATAATGTACTATGATTATTTTGGCACGTTTCTTCCATTTTGTTATGATTTTATGTTAACGGTTTTCTTAAGATTGTTATTTCTGTTACATTATGGTTTTGATGTTGATAGTTAACCACAATTGACTTATTATTTTATTCAATAATTTTTTGATATATTTTATCTCAGAACAATGACAAGCATTGTTCTGAGGTTTTTATTTTCGAATTCGAGTACAAACGTCATAGATAACGGTTATTCATAAACAAACTAAAATTCACCAATGTATCATCGTATAACGCGTACCAATAAAAAGGGTATTTAAATGTCATTATTGTAGAAACAAATTTTCATTGGCTACTTCAAGTTGGAATCTTTTTATTTTGGTCGGGTAATGAATTCAGGTTGACAACGAGAAATCGCAACAAACATTTTCCAGGCGTGGCTTATTATGTTAAAACTGATTTTTATAAATAAAATAGTATAAAAGTGGATACAAAACCGACAGAAAAGGAAGATAAGTAATACCAATGTGGGCTAAAAGCAGCATATTGTAGCAAAAAGTGTGACATTCAAGTGATTCTTATAAGGGCGTTGACAAAGTTTCATAAAATAATCATGTACGGCCGCAAAACACCATCCACATATCGATCCACACCATCTGTTTATTCACATTATACTGGAAAGTAAGTACTTTATACACTAATATAAAATTCCTATAAGAAATCTTAGTGACACGAGCCAAATGCGCTGTTTACATTTTGTCATGAATTTTAAGTTAGGAAAAAGCACTTAACGTATATCTCTGTAAGTAGGTTTCATTAGAGAGGTGAAGTTATAATTTATTTTCAGTAATGCTATATACACAAATTAACAATCCCAGAAAAACAACTCCTTTGTTGGATCGAAAAACTGACGTATTTTCATGGATCAATGTTAGAAGCTGCTTATATTAAGGTAGCCTGATCTGTGCATTAGAAATAGACTAATGGGACAAAAAAAAATACATATAAGATCTTTAATGTGGCATCTCATAGATTTGGGTCTGTGAATTGACTTCCATGTTATGTGAAACAAAAATATGCAAATTTTTTGAATTCATAGAATAAATTTATTTTATATTGATAGTCCTATAGCATTATGGTATGGAATACACATGGTAACTAGTGGGCGCACCAATTGCCCCTTTACCTTCTCCTTTGGGGGTAAAAGGTGTGAATATGTAGACACGGAAGGTTTTGTTATCTTTTAAAATATGTCTGCTTGACTAATTTTGTTTTGTTCTGGTTATAAAACAATTTTTCGCAAATATTAATGATTAAATAATTACTATAATTTGACCAACAAATCAAGTAACTTGCCAATGTCACCTGTCCATTATCAACTAGTTTTTGTGCATAGCTCTTCCTTTATTAGTTTTTCAGTAAGCATAGCAGTGTCAAATCATTACTTCTCATCATTATCATAAGTATGGTAATCTAGAATTAAATTCAACTGTATGTCAAATTCTTCTATTTAATAATTACTGGCTTTAAGTTTAATAAAAATTTAAATGTCTTCAAATTTTAAGTTATAATATTAGCAGTATTATATTCTTTTCCAAGATAAAATGTTGCTGTTTTCTCCTCTATAAGAGATAATTATTTTAATAATAATACTTTGTAGATCATCAACAAATCTACGTTCAGCCAAGTCGGTGAGATCTCTGCGAGTGCCATGGTACCAGAAACCCATCCTGCATGATGCTGTTGTCCTGGATCTACAGAGGGGTTCTCTGCTCACCGCATGTTTGTCTTTGGTATGTAAATATAAAAAATGCATAATTTCTCCAATTTTAGTACAGGACAATTTAGTAAGACATTGTTGATTTTTTAAACAAATGCAGTTTGACACAAAATAATATATAACAATCACACAATGATTAGTAACCCCATGCTAAGATATTTATGTATCAACTATAAGAGATCTTATCACATACAATTCAGGTCTATACCAAATAATATGTATAATGCACATAAACAATATAATAATGTGTTGTAGTATCGGGAATATATCCCTCTCAGTAGTAGAGGAGGCCCGTGCTCAGCAGTGGGCAAGTATATACTACAGGGCTGATATTATTATTATCAGGAATAAACCGTTAGTCACTCTGCCACAATAGTTTTGTCATCTATAGAACTGTGCTCTGGTAAAGTCACTCCTAGACTTCAGTTAATATCCATTATGCAAGAACTATATATTGTTATGGAGTTAATGTATTTAGCTGAAGAGTTTGTTTGCATGCATTAATATTAGAAACTACTGATTTCCCAAATTTTTTGCACTAAAAGTGCGCTACAGTAATTCTGAGTGCTATATGCTATGTTATATCCCTGGCAATTATAAAGAAGGACTTTTATCCAGGAAAATCCATTTCACCCAGAGCCATGAACAAAAGCTACTCTATTAATTTATTTGGTAAGCACACTAGCAGCTATACAGTTGATGGGTGTGTATCATATAGATTTATATTAATATCAAGTCTATTTCTAAAAGCATTCAGTGAAGGTGCCATGACAAGTGTGTTTATGTTATAAATGTTAAGTAAAACATTTCCATTCCAGTTCATATCGCTGTTCTCGTTCGCGCAAAGCATATTCGATCTGTACTGCCTGTACATGGCGACGCCCGGGTTCCACCACACCGGATATTACGTCATCAGCTTTCAGTTTGTGTACGTAGGCAGCCCACCAGGTGAGTTGTTTACATATCTCTAGTTACGTTACTTTGCTGACTATATTGAATAGTGAGAGATTATTTCTTGTTAGATGATGTTGAATGTACATATTGCATTGAATAAGTATTGCATAATGAAAGCTAGAGTGTCTAGGTTCGGTGAGATTAGCAAAATTCATGAGTAATTAAATTATGTTTATTGTTATCGCAGAAAAGTTTTGAAAATAGATCAATCAAAATACGCAAGTTTTGCGGTTAGACTATTTTAATATAAAGGTATCAATTTATTTCGGCTGTTAGTCATCTAAAAATATATCTTATTTCCAGTGCGCAATGTCCTTATTGTGTTCTCGCTGTTCTCCTGGCTTGGGTCGATTGCTGTTCTGTTCACGAGCATTGTGCTTGTCAATGCACTAAGAAAGGTAATTATTAATTTCACACCTTTCCATTAGTTTGATTATTAAAAACTCAAATACTTTGACCACAAATTATTACTTACTAAAAGACTGAATGGTTTTAAATACTTTTTTTTTCTCTATCTTCTTCTGTAACTTGAGAGTGTTGGATGAGCAACCTTTGATCATTAATTTTAAGGATTACCTTATAATGTGTAGTGCACACATTCTTTCACATATATTCACAAATTTTTTAGAGCATTGTGATGTCTTTCGTATAATTGTTGAATGTATTAAAGAAGTTATTTTTTATTGCTTTTCTGAGTTCCATCATTCACCATCATTTGGATTATGTAAAACCCATAGCATATTCAAATAGATTTATATGGATAAACATTGTAATTTTTGATTGTTTTGGGTTTTTTTTAATAAGTGGGACTTTGTTGACCATGGCAGGGAAAATAATTGTTAAATTATACTTTTTGTTAAATACGCACACAAATTTGTAAAATTGTTTCATCATCTGTTCACGCCGCCACCACAGTTAGTAGCGCAGGGTAAAAATAAGGTACACACCATTAACCTAATTTAAACAGTCAAAGCCATTTATAAAAGTAAGTTATATGGAAAATGACTTGATTATGTTACTTTTCGTTTCGACATTATAAATCTTAATACATATAATTCTAGTTTTTTATAAATGGCTTTAACTCTGTTGTCATTGAGCTTTTTCACTGTTTTGTTATTTTCTTCATTTTCGTTGCTGGGTGTTGTGTTATTTGACTTGTATTATGTTTGGACAATTTTTACCCTTTTTGTGTATAGTGTAACTGCCTTGATGTGACAAAAATAAGTTATTTCAATATACTTATTACTTAATTTGTTACTAAGCGATGTCTCATCATCTCATCTCATTCATCGTCTGTCAGAATATATTGCATCACCAGTCATAGTATATCATCACCAGAATAGAATGCGGTTCCCAGTCTTCAGTAACTACCAAAGATAATCGTAAATTTTCTTTTAATTTCACAGGAACACGAAAAACGCATAGTACCATGGTTATACACCTTCGGCGTTTTTATTCTTTTCCGCCTAGTAGCTTTCATATTCGCGTCCATAGTTAACGATATGATATTCGCTTACAACGTCATCATGTGTCTATGCTGGATCGTATTCTGCATCGCCGGTGTCTATGGATGGCTGTTGGTCTACAGTCTATACCTCGAGTTGGCGGATTTAACCAAGTTGGAGGATTTGGCACATTTGAGAGTGAGTTGTTTTCCGAAAAACTATATTTGTAGTGGTCTTTCGTGTTTCTAGATTGTGTACTGTTTGCTTATTAGCTAGCTGGCTTGTTAGCTCAGTTACTATTTTAGAATAGTAACAGTTTTTAAACTAATTTAAATTAATATACGAGAAATAATTATTATGATTATTTAATGTTTATTTATAAATCTAGAAAAACACTATCTTTGCCGACGCCTACAAAACACTTATCTTAGTTTTTTTTTTTAACTATGAACAACAATATTCATATTAAACTTGTATTCTTTAGATGGGCACAATGGCGTCAATAAACGCATCGCTGGCCGGCTCGCGTCCCACCACGCCGCACAGCACCGTCTCGACGATGCCGGCGTCGCAGATTTGATGCCACGACCCGGCGCCAGAGAACGCCGAAGAGTGCGTGCCACTCAACCAGAGCATAGAGACTCCCGTGTGAATCGCAAGTCTTTATTTCACCACCGGTTAATAATCGTTAATGTCATCATCGATCATATAATGTCAACACAAATTTCATCACCAGTCAGAATTCATCACTGTACTCTAAGATTGTCATTTCAGTTTGTATACGTCATCACTTGTCAGTACATACCTTAGTCAATGTATGAAATAACTGAATATGACAAATTATTGTCCATCACGTCACCAGTCAGATATAATCATTCAGACCTTAAATATAGAAATACTATGGTCATGTTACTTTCGCACAATTTCATAACTATTAGAGGTTTAAGCTAAACTTAATGAACCTAGTTGGTAATCCCTTATTCCTTTGTACGGGGCTGGACTGCAATGACATCATGTTGGGCTATTGCGGATTGGGCGTTTGCTATTGCCTTTTTAGTAGTAGGCAAAGTGTATCAAAATTAAGGGTCATGTCACGCACGAAGACGCGTCCCACCACCTTTTGAGCTGGGGTGTTGCGGAGTTTCGTGGGGTAAGGGGGATCTAAGCACTCTTCCCGATGTTAAATTTTTAACGAAAGTAGTGTGGCGTGTCTTCTTGGATGAAATGTTCTATAGCGAAGATGGTCTGATAACCGCGATGTTAAAATTAAGGCTTGATCTAAAACCACTTGGTGTGACTGACAATGGATTTTAACTTGTATTTCTTTCATATTTATGCACCATATTTGCATTCGTTTTGTATATTACAAGTTATGTCACGTACTTACTGATGACGTAGAAATAAATTGTTTTTTTTTTGTTATGTTTAAATCGAAATAGATTTATCACACGCAATGATAATGGGAATCTCTTAGATTATAAAAACATTATGTGAAATTGGTAAGGAGAATTAATTATACAAAATGTTTTTGTTACTAAAACAAATATAAGACACTAAGGGTGGCGAACTTTTCATGGTAAACGTGCCTTTATTAAAAATATTAATAATAATAAGGCCTGTAAGGTACCATCTAGGACTAGTTTTATCTATCCGTTTTTTTATGACCCATCTATGTTTTTGTTTTTTTTTTATCGGGGCTCGACAAAATGACTTCACAGCCATGATGTTAAGCGAAGTGAGCCCAAAGAAAGATACATATACAATGATTGGCATATTTTCGCGTGCCCGAATTATTTTGTTCTATGCCATTAACACTGTTCTGGAGTGGCGACCACGAACCGGACGCTGCGTAGGCAGGGTCCCTACGAGATGGACCGACGATCTGGTGAGGGTTGCCGGAGTCCGATGGATGAGGGCGGCCTAGAACAGGTCTCTGTGGCGCTCAATGGGGGAGGCCTATGTCCAGCAGTGGACAATTCCCGGCTGAAACAATGATGATGATGCCACTGGCACGCATGCCATTGGTTCGCCATCCCTGCTCTATATAATATACTAGCGACCCGCCCCGGCTTTGCACGGATGCAATGCTGACTATTTAATGGATGTTATTATTATAAATATAAACCTTCCTCTTGAATCACTTTATCTATTAAAAAAAACCGCATCAAAATCCGTTGCGTAGTTTTAAAGATTAAAGCACACATAGGAACAGAGAAAGCGACTTTGTTTTATACTATGTAGTGATGATTATATATAAAAGAACAGATATGTAATGTATAAAATATGATTTAAAAAAACTATAATGTTGCAGTTTGTATAATTAATTATACGGAAAAGACAATTATGTTTATGACAAAAACACCAATAACATAGTTTTAAGTTTATATTTTAATGCGCCCTTATTTTGTTAAGATTTCCGTCCGATTAATTTAGTTGTATAAGTTGTAGCTGATTATTTTATAAAGTATTTTTAATATCTCACGAAACGTGTAAGCAAACATTTCGCCATAAACTTTCATAGTACTTCTCGATCATATTTCTTACGTAATCTTAAACTAAATATTGCTCTTTTCAACAATATATATTTATATTGCCTATAAGTTCTATTTTGAATCTTTATTGACTTTATATCATGTTTTTCATAACTTAAACTCGAATATATAAAATGTAACGCATACTCGCTATGTCTGAGTGTCATTTTTGTCGAAATACTTTACGGAAAGTATTTAATTTTACAAATAGTTGAATGTATTGTGCCTATAAAACATTCGGAACACCGTACTTAGTGCCTTCATGTTAGTGCCTGTTTGAATTATACCTTAAGATCTAGATGTAAATGTTTACTTTTGCTTATAACTCATGCTATATATAATTACCAACCTACCTATTATAGGTGGTCTCTTAATTCCTGTAATCATAAGTATCAGTGGCGAAGGATGAAATTTTCCGAAAAGGCACCCGACATAACTTACAAGTTCTAATTATATGCACCCAAGCGGTCTGGAAATCGTTGTAATGATGATCAGATTTTACATAGATTACGAAAGGGTTTCGTTACAAATCGGGAAATATGGACCCTTCGCGCCTGTTCATATTAATAAAGAAAATATCTGAAGAAGTAAATGTTTACCGTCCGATAGTTATATGATCGACATTACTAATATAATCGATAAAAATAACTCCGGAATAATAAGCATTTAGGTCTGAACCGGCCATTGCAGAGTATTATTAGAGTTCGAGGCCGTCTAGTGTAGAAACTAATCGTGGTAGCGATGTGGTGGATGATGGTAATTGACAACGGAAACTGATGTTCTTAGTGGTCTAGTAGGAAACATCATTAATAATGAAGAACCTAAAAACCATTAGGGATGTAATGTTCTGCGCTAGTTGCAATAATTTAGACTATCTGTCTGAATTTTACCCCAGAACATCTGTACCTATCTTCACTAATATTAAACTACAAAAAAAAAAACTGAATTTACTAGTCAATTGACTGGCGAATTAGTAAGTTAACTAAAATTGAATATTTTATTGCTACATATATTTTTGTACTAAAATCCACTACACTGCTATCGCTGAATAAGTATATTCTTTAAGTATTTCTTTTTGCAAGTATTTACTTAGTAACTGCACGTACGAAAAGTTTGCATTTATTTCTCTTAGTTCACGTAGTTATTTAGAAGGTTCATCTTTACAATCCTCTAACACTATGGGGCCCAATTGATCAATTCGAGTGAACTTTACTTATTTCTATATTTTGTAAGTTTATCCAGTCATGTTTAATGCCGGCGCCACACACAGACAAATATTTGAACAAACAATTTGACACACATTTGAACACCGTTCCAAATTTAAATTTTTATAGCTTTTACTTTTAGGTTTCCATATAATCGATTCTCAGTCAAGCAACTCGATAACTTTGAACGCTTTGATGTGTGGTCGAAAAACCGATACGGAATGGCAAATACGCAAACATTTAAACAAACTTTGCACAAATACGCAAATACCCGTGCCACACATGAGTTCAAACAAGTGTTAAAATAATTTTGCTATGTGTGGCGCCTGCATAAGGCTTACTTGTACAGTTAAGTGGGTCGATATATATGTACTACGTAGATCTGACGTTTCGGACACTCGTATTCAACTGAAGTGTACTGCAATCAGGTATTATTTTACTGATACTCTATTTAAGCGCTTTAGCACTGCATTTTTAAAGTTTCGTGAGACGACGATTGATGTTTTAGTGCTGCAGCGAACTTTAGTACTGACTCCAGATTTTGAACAAATAGTTTATATGGAAGTTTCGTGTCTATAAAATATACGTCAATGGTTAATTGTGATATTTACCATTACGAAGATTATTTGTGCCCCACATTGCGCGATGTTATTTTAAAAAGACTACAATACTTTTTTTATCGATTTTGACAGTTGGAGCATTTGGAGTTATACGATTGTGTGGATGCACCATTGACACATTTTATGCAATTTTTTCTTTATTACAAGTTGTGAACTGAATATTATAAGGATTTTCTATAAAATGGACATAAAATGTTACCGGTATTGGTAAGTCAGTATGAAAAATAAGTTGGGTATTTTGATTGCTTTTCTTTGTATGATAAAAGGGGCGACTTGAAGCCGAGTGAGAAAAAAAATGTTCAAATATTTGACACAATGTATGTAATAAGTATCAAGAATGGGCAATGATACTCTAGAATGCAACTATTGTATTTTTTTGTATTAAAAACTCAATGTTTCTGTTTGTAAGACATGTATAAAATTGAAGAAAGTACTGATTGTTAGTAGGAAACCGTCCAATATATTTTATATGTAATATTTTATCTTGTGTACGTGAAATAAAAATTACTCAGTATTATGTTTTTTATTTAACTTTATATTTTTGACGTTTGATATATATTTAAGTTTTGAATAAAAATAACAATATCGATACATTAGCCACACTCGAGAGTGTTACAATAAGTATCGATATTTTTAACTTTTAATTTATGAAGTTTGTGTAAGGTTGGTCACTCAGGTTTTTTTTTCAAAGTATACCCAATTACAGTCCTCAAAATATTGAACATCAATGCTAACACAACTTTATATATAGACAAAAAGTATGTCATAGAAATTATCCTACCACAAACTATCGATACTCGGAAAGATACCTTATGAATACTTAGCATCGAAAGTATAGAGTTCATAGAGCGTGGGGACAAAAAGAATTGCGTATTTTAAATCGATAGAATTTTTTTTTATATAGATTTGATTTATTCCCACAATACCCATGTTTTTAAATGTTAATATTTTTAAGAAACTGTATACAGGGATTTTAACTCATAAAAACAAAATTATTTATAAGAAATGCTTTTATTACAACAATTTTACATAAATGTACATAATATAGATTCTCTATACATTTTCACGATGACTTTGCTACGTAAATGCAAGTTATGTCCGAGTTTTATTTCAACAATATATTACTGTGAAATCAACAATCAAAATTGTTTATTTTAGAACAATATTATTTTATTTCGAAAAAAATATTTGCAGGTATTTATTTATTAAATGTTTTTCCAAATGTACAGACAAATAGTAAATGTAATATTTCATTCAGAACATATTAAGTAGTCTGTATCAATAAAATTCGTTATTTATAATACCGAGTTACTTTCCAAAAAATTATATTGTACTCCTGCTATTACTGTGATACTTTAATATACATTCAACTATCGTTATTATTATTTCTAGAAAGCTTGTGTAAAATAACCCGGTACAAATAACTTCATACCAGTACATTTCTTTGGAACTTCACAAAATCATTAAAAACTTAAAAAAATAAATTCAACCATACTTAAATAATATCGATTTGATATTTAACACTTAAAAGGATTTTAAATTGTATAAAAATAACAACGATTACAGTCCGGAATAAAAATTGTTTATAACGGAAACAAACAGGATTACATATGTATGAGAGTCCGAATTACCGCAGTTTCTAATAAACGAACCTAAACGGTTTTCTATCCATCGCAGAAATTGACCAATCAGAACAGTTCTTTTTGACGTACTTACAAATGCCTTATTCTGATTGGCTTATTCTTGATATCGGATGGAAAATTAAGATTGTGATAGTATATTGAAAACGGCCGTTAATAGGTACCAACTAGCGATTTGTCTATTTCTAGCGCTTGGAAGCAGAGTAAAAACGCTGTGCGTCCAGATTGTATGAATATTAAACCCACCATTTTTACTTAATTGCTGGATATTATAACCAGACAGCGTACATTATAGACCTTTGTGATTCAAATCTCTGATATTGATGGCGAGCGGCCTGATTATGTCGAGTCATCTGATTGTAAAAAAATGTAAAATATTTATTATGCTTTGGAAGTATTGATCGATATTGGATTACATATTATAAAAAGTCTGTCCCGCATAAAGTAACCGTGGTAAGACATTGTGATATATGGAAACTATATGTACTTCACAACATGGCTATGTGAAAAAAACAGTCGAAAATCCTAACAAAATCGATTTAGCTTTGATACATAATTTCTTGATGCTATCAAGCAAGGAGCTACAAACAAAGATTATAAGTTTGCTGGCTTGCAAATAAGCTGGTAGTATGTTCAACAATTTTGTAACATACTATCCACATTAACTTGTAAAACCGATTTAGATAAAATGTTTACTATCAAAAATCTTTTATCTCCATTATGGATTTATACTATTACCTTATCCAGAGTGGGGTAAAGACAGGTAAAGTAGTATGAAAAGCTAGTATAATTAGCTATGTACAATGTACAAACTCACAAAATACCTTTTCAAGCTCTCAGGAAAATTTTTGGCCCTTTCACACTTTGAATTAGAAAATGACACAATCAGTGTCTGTCAACTAAACAAACGAAGCCATACGGCGTATCTTGTGTTTAGCATTATATTTCCGGCTCTGAGGCGACCTCGTTCTTATAGGTAATCAATGTGCGGTACCAACTTAAGGCCTAAATAGTATACGCTCAAAAGTCCCTTGTCTTCTAGTTTGTTTTACCATACGATAGTGTGAAAGAAGCCAGAACTAACTACCCTTCATCAAATATCACTTGTGATTTGCGTTACAACAGTGTCGCCATCTATCGTAAGCTTTATAAAAACACGTTACAATGTTAAAAACAAAAACTCGCCAATAGATGGCGTCAATAATACTCCGTTCAGAGAGGAGTACAAAATGGTGCAAGTATCAAATTACGAATTAATTAGAGAAATTTTTGACAAGTAATATTATATTCCTTGATTAATTCGCCACGCGCCTTTTGAAACATGTTGCAGTAATGAATTGATTCAATTTTAAGAAATTGACTGAATATCAGGATATTAAACGAAAATTCACTTCACACTTCATTCATATTTTAGTTTAACAATATATAAAAAACATACTGAAAAAGCTTGGTACTTGCACCACTTACAAATACCCAATTAGATTTTTGCACTATTGAAGTGAAAATTATAATCGTGAAACGTATCAAAATATAATAAAACGGACTCAGATCTGTCATATCACATTATTAGTTTATCTACGCCCTGATACCTCGAATTCTACAGTTGTACCCAGTAGATGGCTATTATCTAACATAAGTGAGTGTTATGTATATTACCTCTGCGTACTGAGAACGTGGCAAAAAACACACTCCCTGTCGTTTTATTCTGATTGGTTGATAGACTATCACGTGACAGACGCAATGATCGCTCGACCAATCACAAACATCAAAATTAAACGACATGGACTTACGAGTATTTTGAGACATTCTAAGGCGGCTGTGAAAAAAAGGCGTAATGTTATGAATATAAATACTTTATCCCCATATTTAACTTATATAGTTGTTGTTTTATTACTATTACGATATGAATTGAGTTCAACTATGACCCATATCAGGCACGCAATGCTACCCCAAAATATTTAAACATTTTTTCAATAGTTGTTAGAAATAACGAATCGGACGCACTAAACTAATAATGTTAGATATTATTTTGATCAAAATTTTCACTTCACAAGTAGCGATTTGGAAAACGAAAATACATTAATGTTAAAAATATTTACTCCTGTTATCAAGTATTAAAACAGTGTGGCTGCTTACGAATCGCTAGCTAATTATTACAAGGTGCAACGTTAATTTTACTTTTGTTGCAAAAAGTAGACAATTTTATTTTGATGGTAAAAATTTTAAAAGACAATAACTCATGGTTATTGGACAGTTTCACTCAAAAATACTTAGAATGATGTGATATATATAATTCAATTTGCACATCAAATATGACATAGAACCTTGTAATGATAAGCCAGCGATGTTTATGTTTACAACATAAACTAGCGTACTATATATATTGAATATACAGCATGTTGCTTTAAGTGGGGACATTATTATACAGGGAGATCAGTTTGTAAATTACCAAAGTAATTCAATTAATTTTAGTCAAAATCACATAACTAGCAGCCACCCTGTATATGTCACTTATCTAACTCTCCAAGCCGTGGTGTTTCCTTTTGATCCTAGCATAGGGTCCAATGTCAGGGTCCATGACGAAGTCGTACAGCACAGAGGACCAGCTGTTGTGTTGAGGTAGATTGTCGTAAAATTCAGCCGCTATGCGTTTCACCTAAAACAATTGTATTTGTTATTACTCTTATTAATCAATAAATGAACATACACTTGCATAAATGCGAAAGATTTTGAGTATATTTGGATGTTTACAATTGACACAGAAAACACTGAACGAATTTGGATGAAACTTGGCAGATAGGCAGACATGTTCAAAATTAACATACTCTTTGAATATTTGTAAATGAAAACTATAACGAATTTTATTTCAGTGAACTACGATAAGTACTCAATATAAACATACATTTTAGAATGGAGCCATGACTCTATGGTCTTTAGATATAACGTTGGTCATCACCAAAAAAATAAATATAAACACATAACATAAAAAAAATATATATTATGGAGGGCACGGCGAATTAGTCTCTCTGCACCTGATGGTGAGTGAAGAGATGCCCAAAAACATGTCGACGGGCAAGAGATATACATCCGTAGACGATCGGCAGTCATGCCGTTTTGCTCCATTGCTACTTCACACTCCGCTTTAAGGACATCAAGTTATAACTTGCAATTTTATTTATATCCCAAGAAATAGTTTTACTGGCACCCAAACTAGGTTAACCTGTATTTTAGGTGACAGTGATCCTCCACAAGTATAATATTGGCTAAGATATAATTTGGGATTCATATCTATATGCATAACAATAATAGGTAAGTAAATACAATACAATAAATACATCGCATTCTTGATAAAATAATGACCTATTTCGAAATTGTTAATTTGTTACAGTCGTCGGAAAACGATTTTTTGGTTGCTACCTTTTTTTTTGAAGTTTCTATAAAATTGAGCTTATTAAAGATAGGTAAAAAATGAAACCCATAGCATGAAAAAAAGGGAAAAACTAAAAGGTCGCAAACAGAAATTGGTTGTTTGACGATTCCCACAAATGGCAATTTTGGAATGGGTCACTATTTTATTAAGAGTGAGATCATAAATGCATACCTCTGGCAGCCTCCTGCCCGGCACGGCCGGGAAGTCGTGGTGTTCGTTGTGGTAGCCCACGTTGAACGTGATCCAGTTCAGCGGCCCGTAGTACGAGTACGTCTCGAACCCTTTGCGGAACATGTAGTGCTCGGAGATGAAGTGGCCTGGAAAAGATGTTACAATTAAACTTCAAGCGAAAGAAAATATTATTTTACAATTTTCGGACAACAATAGATAATGCATGCATTGTGATTAACTAAATGTTTATTATAAATGTCCACAGTTAAAAATAAAATTTCTTATGTATACGTGAATGTTAGACATCAAAATAAAATTATAAATAATTGTGATAAAATCCGTAAATAGTTTTATTTCAAAAATAAAATTATTCAATTTAAATAAAGGATGTATATAATATGTGGTATCTATTTAATAAAAAGTTATTTCTGTGTTATAACCTTTTTGATGTTTTGTTCTTAAAAGATATGATAGTGTTGTGTAGAATACATGAGTTCTCGATGGAATGGCTTTTTCTTGCATAGCAAAAAAAAGCCGCAAGCAAACACCTAGTAATCAATATAGCCCCTTACAGAAAAGGTAATTAATTTATAACATCAATACAAAAATATAAAGTAAAATAATCAAAACCCAAATAAACTATTTATGATACTCAAATTATTATAATATGCTATAAAATACTATACACATGAGTTTATTTATTAAATTATTTAGTCTTTCTCACCAGCAACTGGATGCACACCCATCGCCATCAGAGATCCGAACACCAGATATCCGAGTACTTTCCAACCTGGAGTAATAACAGATATTGAACAAAGTTAATCGATTCTCATAGACTAATGTATCAATTAACCAACTTGGTAGCCCGTTTTTTTTTAACTTTAACATTTGTAATTAAAGAAGACATAAAGAACACAATCATCCCCCACAAATACTTTTATTTCTTCTGCTCGGCCAATATAATGACATTCGAACATCGAATAGTTAGAGATACAACCACAAATTACTTATTTAAATTTAAATATAAATTTAAGACCAATGCCTGGGTCCGTGCGCCTTTAATTCAATAACTTTATTCTTTTGTTTAGTAATGCGTACCAGTTGTCCATTCCTTTTGATTAAAGTAAACCTACACAAGCACTCACCGAACAACTTGACAACAATAGCGTCGAAGAACAGCTGAATGATCAGATTGATCAGCTCCAGCGGCGTGGGCGGCTTCGGTCGGACCATCAGCGGCCGCAGCGCGTAGAAGAACGGCTGCAGGAACAGCCACAGCACCTTCCCGCCCGTCGTGCAGAACAACTTCGCTTCGAGCAGGGTCGGCAGGTCAGTGTCTATCACTTCGTCACCTTGGTACTGTGGATGAAATATATAATTATCAGCCCTGTATTGTCTATTATTATTGTCCGCACTAGGCCACCACGCTGGCCTAGTGCGGATTGGTAGACTTCACACACCCTCAAAATTTCTATAGAGAACTTTTCTGGTATTCAGGTTTCCTCACAAAGTTTTCCTTCACTGATGATTATAGAAAAGCCGGAGGTGCGTGCCCATGGGTTTTGAACCTGCGGACCTGTCGGCAGTCCGTACCACAATTAACTAGGCTATCGTCGTTTACGATATGCAATAGTACAAGCTAAAGGCTAGCTTCCAACCTAAGAATAGAATTTACGCGGAACTGCGAATAAAAGTTAATAAACATAATAGGCTTACCCTATGATGTTCCAGATGGTACTTCTTGAAGCTGATAGATATGGGTATGCCTATGGGAAGATTCGCGAAGAAACCAAACAGTCGGTTGTGCATCGGCCTGTTGTGCCCGAACGCGAGGTTGTGCGCGATCTCGTGGATTGCTGCAAAGAAGTTAAATAATTTACCCTCGTTCTGTCCAGTTCATATTCCTATTTAGCGCACACAACTTTTTTATATGGAGTTTTAAACAGGCCGTTATAATTATGTTGTCTGGCAAGGGGTAATCGTCTCTCGTCAGTCGACACTATTTAGACTCCAATCTACTCCGATTACCATCAGGTGCAGTTGCTTTGCCCAATTAAAAAAAAATATATGACAATATTACTGCTCATATGAGCCATTCACCCTATTTCGCTCGCCATCATGTGCAGTTTGATCACTTTGTCATACCTAATTAAAAAAAAACTCATGACTAAAGGAATGCTCATATGAGCCATCTACGTGTGCCATTATTTAAAGTGTAAAAAAAATAATAATACAATTGCTCGTCCAATGCTAAGATATATCGTCGGCCCATAACAAAAGAAAAAAATTATAATCGTACAGGCAGCAATCTTTCAGGAACCAGTGCATGAACACTGCTGCTTGACGGCAGAAAGAAACAAAGCTGACCATCCACGCAGACTCGTATAAGGGAATTCAACAAAAATATAGTTTCTCTGAGGAAAATGTTCAGGAATTTCCCTGCTATCGGCTATTCAATACATTTATTGACACACGGCATTCGGTATGCTGATGTCATGAAGGTCACATGTACGTACATAGAATATTGCATAATTAGATTTAGTGCGCTAATGAATAACAATGTACGGTTTATGTAGATGTTTTTAATATTTGAATGATAAGGTCTGCTTGGTAACTACGAATATAACTATTTTAGTACTTATTTAGGTTGCTTATGAAAGTAAATTATCTATATATATAAAAATGAATTCCTAATTCCCTTGATCACGCCATCACGCGTGAACGGCTGGACCGATTTCACAATTTTTTTGTTGTTGTTTGTTATTGTCAGTAGAAGGTTCTTATGAAAGAAAAAAATCAAACAATTGCGCGGAAAATTAGAAAATTTAACGAAAATATCAATTTCATATAACTGTCAATTGTTTGAAAGAACTGTCAGCGACTGACAGAATGCGCGCTGCAAATTCATAATTAAGACGGGACAAGGTCTGTGGGGTCAGCTAGTAATAAATATTTACACTACCCTCTCCAGGGTTAGGTTAGGTTTCGCGCCATTATGAATAGGCAGAGGTTTACGCTTCGACCAGGACATCCATTTTTCCCCATGTTTCCCGTTCGATGTTGCGATAAAGGGTGATCCTATCGCAATATCGGGCACAAATTCCAGATTACGGGCTAATACTGAGCAGAAAAATATCACTGCCCTAATAGGACGGAAAAATCTTGCTCGTTGTAGGATATAGTTTATATCCGCCATAATAGCCCACGTAAGTGTGTAGCGTTCCGAGATCAGCCTGTGTATATCCGGTTCCAACAGGCCGGAATAATTGTGTCAACTGCCGAGGGGTAATCATTTCTCGTCAGTCGACAATCTTTTGAACCGCACTTCATTTACCATCAGGAGCAGAAGGGTCCGTTTGCCGTGACCTTGCAAAAAAATGAAGATACCCATATCGTAAGATGTTTTTATTACATAGATACGTTGTCCGAGCCCAATAATGGCGAGACGAAAGCAAGGTAATTGCCCGACATTCACTTAGTCAACCTCCAACCACTGTCGCGACTAGTCAGCTTACTAAGTTTTTGTATTTTTATAAATAAAATGACTTCCTGTGTTTTTAGACGATGTTTAAATTATACTCCAACTGTGAATGAAAAAAACGTTTCATTTCATACGTTAGTAATAAGTATACATTATTCAACTTATTTTTTTAACTAATAAATGCATTTTAATCGACTGTCATGGCGACGGGGCGGTTGACGCTCGGGTTCATTCGGGTCCACTCGGGCACACTCGGGCCGTATCAATGCGAATTGCTAGGGCTAACTATAGTAAATACTGCGCTGTTTTTATGTGAAATTTTGTTAGAGTATGACGCGTCTATTTGAAAACGTCATTGCCCATATCGACTTTTGATTACAAAACCTTACCCTAGATTCAAACCTGCTTAGAGTGCCGTCAGTCGTGATTACACCGCTATCTCTTATTGATGCATTATGATATCGTACAAGTGTTTTTATCGCTGTTTACATAAATTATGATAAAATGTCTACTCATAGTTTGGGTGTAAGTTTGTTTGTTGTTTATCTATCGCGCGGAGGGCTAGGTCCGGCGGGTTTATGTAGGTGAGTAATATTGTGGTCTTTGAATTCGTTAACTGATTATGTAGATTGTTTAATTCTCTTAAGGAAAGACAATAAATAGAACAGTTCAAACAATATTATTGCATGAATGATCTTATGCTGGTGGTTGGATATATTTTATATCCGCCCTTATAGCGACCACCGTACACAAGGAGTTAAAACCCGCCTTAGTGGCCCACGTAAACGTGTCCTGTTTTGGAATAGGCAAGTGTATATCCGGTTGCAACAGGCCGACATAATTGTGTCGACTGTCGAGGGGTAATCATCTCTCGTCAGTCACCATTCTATTGGACCCCACTCCATTCACCATCAGGTTCAGTTTCGAACAGTGCCGGGCCCGCATAAAAAAAACAATACGATTTAAGACAACAATATATGGAAAGCGAAGACATGGTTAAACCCACTGTCACCGCGTCGTAATTTTAACTCAATCGTAAATAACAATTGAAGACGCATAATATCATTCCTAGAGAGCACACTTAAATTGTAAGTGAAGTTTGAGGAAAATTACAATACTTATGTCTCAATCGTTGTTATCGCACTCATTATAAAACTCTAGTGTATTGTTATTCCAATACTTACATTCACTATCTAATCTAGTGAAAACCACCGGCATTTTTAACACGCTTTTATTAGCTTGGGTTGTATCTATGTATGTATGTAACGGAATCTTTGAGCTCAATTTTCACCAATTTCCAGAAATCTGATTAATTTGAAACTTTACACAAGTATCAAGGACCGATGACAATGCAATAATTTGATAAGAGTTTCCCATTATCCTTATTAGGACCGCCAGGATTAATAAATTCTTTTATAGATCCGCCGTGAAAGAGTAAAAGAGATAGAGCTAGCGCGCGATCTGCGCATGCCTGCGGTTTCGGACTTACTCGGGCACTAGGCACAGCACAACGGAGGCCGAAACGTTTTCAGTATAGTTGCGTTCTCACCTTCTTCATTCCTTATACATGCGTATCATCCTTATGATGAGCCTAATACTCGCAAATTACTGTATCTAATATTCATATAATATGATAACCTCGACTTACAAAAGGGTTCTTAATCACAACGAAATAATCAGAACATAAATTTTAATCTATTTATTTTACGGAACAAAATTTGGTAAGCAGTAAAGCTTTGAAATTACCGTCGGTAAAGAAGTAATTTAATACGATCAAAAATTTGTAATTAGAAAGTCTTATTGATTAAAATACAAACAACTAATAGGGATTAAAAATCAAACTAAAAATGAAAAATAAATAATAATTTAAAAATCTAAAAAACACGCTTTTATTGCTAATCGAACTAAAAGGAGAAAATAATTTCTAAGTACAAAGAATTTATATTGCAGTAGTAGAAGGTTGAAGGATCAATCATAGTTAAGTACCTGAAAATAAAATTATAATAAACTTGAAGTTATTAACAGAATAATTTAACTCAGAGTAAAAAGCGTGGGGTGCATTTTACTTCGTTTTCATAATTCTCCTCTTATAGATAGTAGCCAATAGAATGATTATAATACATACTATATCAAGCACCCACGCTTTTTACTCTGAGTTAAATTATTCTGTTAATAACTTCAAGTTTATTATAATTTTATTTTGAGGTACTTAACTATGATTGATCCTTCAACCTTCTACTACTGTAATATAAATTCTTTGTACCTAGAAATTATTTTCTCCTTTTTATTTCGTTTAGCAATAAAAGCGTGTTTCTTTTTAACTATTTTATGCGTCTGAACGAGCCGAACTCTTTTAATGCGTTACATATGAACATTTACAAAGCTATCCTAGGGCCGCAGTTAAGATGTCTGTCTACAATTGTTAACGCCAATAGAAAATAAAAAGCTATAAATCTGTCTCTGGGATATGTCTATTTTTAACCGACTTTAAAAAAAGGGGTGGGGGTTCTAATTTCCACTGTATTTTTTTTATATTTATTACCTCAGATTTTATTTTGTGTATCGGACCCCGCCGTCAATCCCGGGGGAAACCAGCGAACGGTATACTGGAAAATCCCGGATTAACGACTGCAGGGTCCTGAAGGAAAGTTGGAAGGAGATATCTGGGGGAAAGAAAGGAACCCTCTTCGAATGAGCGGAGGGAAGACCAGGAAATGTTCGTGGGAATAGGCCTGTGTGAATCTGCTCGTTCTCCAACACCATGGATCCGTCACCAGAGCCACAATTAATGCAAAAAGCATATTCCATTTCGTATCCGTTATTGATGCCAGGTAAATTGTTACATCAGTTCACAAAGTCCAGAAATCACAGCCAGTGTATGTCGATATCGTAATTAATCGCACAGATTCTTTATAATAGCCGAATCGTCAATGATATAGTGAGAGTCAGAGAATTATAATATATTATATGGAAAGTGAGAGTCTAGTTTATTTGTCTCTGATAAGTGAAGTGTGAGTGACATTAAATTGAATTGAAAAACGAAGTAAGAATTAGGGATACTACTCGACTAGATTCTGGATCGCTTATATCGATCATTTATACAAAAATCGATTTTATTCAACATAGGGTTATTTTTGTTCGGAAAATATTTAGCAGGACCCTTATCCCGGAAAATCGTTCACACGGGCGGATCCGATAGTAATTTAATATGGAGAGAGTTTGAGGCCCCCGGGTGGAGGGAGAGAGAAGAACGCTACTTTTTATATGTATAATTCATAAATATTTTGTACGACAGAAAAATAAATGTTAAAAAGGAATATTTTTTAATATAAATGTTACAATATCTAGTAACAGATCATGAGTGAATAGGCAATGCTCATAGAACAATTTTGCATCAAAAAAAAAATCAAGTAAAGATCACATAAGGTGTATAAAAAAATAATCATACAATGAAAAAAATAAAGTAATTAATTGCTCTTGCAAAATATAATCATGATATGGATTTACGAATTCTGATAACGACGCTGTAGATATCACACGATGATTTTGCTTAATTGTGTATTTTTTTGTTTTCCTTTCTAACACAACATATCATGTTTGTCACGTGTGTATAATCTTTAACATTATTGTCCATCCAGATGATTATATTGCATCCCTATCGAATTTATCGATGTATTATCATTTTATCGCGTGCGAGTTGTAGGTTTAATCATTTTAATTATATTCAAGGTTTTGTCAACTTAATGCGTTAGAAACCTAACCTTGTTTATGTTATTTGTTTGTGGTTTTGATAGTAGAAATATTTTCGATATTTGTTAATAGTGGCATAAAAATGTCCAAGTTTTCGATTAACATATAGCTATTTTTTTTCTCCCGAAAAACTGCAGTGATACTTTTGTGTCGGGAATGTTTTTCTACCCTATTCGGATCCGGTTAAAACAAGATTATTGCATATCATAACTTAGGATACTTAGTACCGCAGGTGTCAGTTTGACGAGCTTTGTGGATTAGGGGCGTTTGAAGAATTCCGTGGCATCCCTGGACTGTCGTAAGAGGGGACTAATACGGGCCATCGGAGAACCGCGGGCGGCCGGCAGGGGCACGTTCTTCGCGAAAAAATCGATGGGCACTTCAATTCGCTTCATGTAACCTTCTTCTTCTCTCTCAAAATTTTCCGAAAGGTAACCCGTCACAACATATAGGTATTAATGTTCATAAATGCGATCTGCAATTCGTTCTGATGACAATTACATTCTACAGAAATTCTACATGACCGGAAGCCGGCGGAAATCTGGTTATATGGACGCTTCGTCACTAACGTGGCAGCTTCACCAATAGTGTAGTGGAGGTTTTATAGTTAATGTCCAACCGTGGCTCTTTATGAATGCGAACTAGCTAAGTTAACATGGCAACTTCGCCAATAGTGTAGTAGAGGTATTACAGTTTATACCCAATCGTAGCACTTTATGAATGCGAACTAGCTCCTAAGTTATACAACAAGTAATAACTACTCACCCAACATAAGCGAGTGGTTGATAACGCCGCCGAAGCAGTACGCCACGACCAGCGTCGCCGGCCAGCTGAGATGCTGCACAATCGGCATCATGATAAACTGCGTCAGCACCATAGCCGTCACCACCCATTTGAACAGAGGGTCGTATCCGAACAGCTTCTTGATTTGAGGGTATTTTTCTGTAACAAGAGAGAGATTTTAAAATTAAACTACTTTTCGGATTTTATCGCGGTTTTTTATATTTTGGTTTTCTCCCGACGTTTCGAAGACTTTCCAGCGTTCATGGTCACGGGGGGACTGAAATACCGCCCAAAAAAGTAGTTTAATTTTAATGTCTAACATTTGCGTAAACATAAGAAATCATTAAGACAGAGAGTTTTTAAATTTTGCAATGTTTTGGGTTTTGTTTCCGCAGTGAAAGATTGCATGTCTCCAACGTGAACACGATGATTCCTTCCTGCTTAACTTTGTAAACTTGTTGAATAGGTTGCTATAAAATATACAATTATCATATGCTAAGGACAAAGTCGCAACTAACGCTCCCACATTTCGTCCTAACTTAATATACAATTTTACTCGTATAGCAAAATTCTCATCGAATTTACATGCTTCATTTCGCATGTATAAAACAGAATCCGCTATTTTTCAACTTGAACACCTTTCTTCAGCCCTTTGAAGTCCAATGCTGAACATAGACTTTCCCTAAAGATTTCCATGACAACCTTTTAGGAGCGTTCTATATTACCCGTACCATTTCGAAAACAGTAAAATTATATATTTTGTAAATAAATAAACAAAAGAAATACGGGTAACTTCTAGAATAAAGGCTTAGGGATTATGTATGACTGAATTTCCTAGCCGAATTTCGGCAACGGCAGCCAATCTTAACGGAGATCAGCCAGGTAAGCAGGAGATATTATAGAGCACAAGTGTGTGCGCAATACACAGATGCACTGTTCATTCCTTCACTTTCATGTCTTACATCTACGCAGTCTTTATCTATTAATACAATGTTCCTATATCTTCTGTTCCTTTACTTTCATAGTCCGATGAGACGGCAATCCGACATGACCGGAGAGAATCATATCAGCACTCCATACTACAGACATGACATCGATAAAAAACATTACTCATACATATTTATCAGTTTGTAATCTAGATCAATTCAGCAAATTTTACGCGGCATGCGGCAACATTATCCGCTGATATTTTATCATCGGTTTCCTGCAATGAGTTGTAACCTCTAAGTGATTACGTAATATTTATATACCATATATACGATTAATCTTAATACCTTATCCCATACTAAAATACAGTGAGGCCGTTATAAAATTAGTCACAATACCGGCTGCCTGTAACTTCAGTCATCCGCTAGTGCCCTAAAGAGTATGTTCGAAGAGCGACCATGACCTTTATGTTGGCTCGCCAGTATTGCTCGTTGATGGATAACCTATATACCATGGTTTTTTGAGAAGACGACACCGGCTCGCGGCAGAGTTGATTGAAAATTGCCGCGACGCGCTAAACTTTGAAAACTAACTGTTTAACTTGTATCACAAACATCGAGCTGTAAGTAAAACCGATGCTATCTTTACCGCGAGATTATAGCTCGCTCGTCGCACACCCTTTATGATAGCTTCATCGGCAATCGTGACAACTTCGTCGGCCATGATCAAGCGGCCGTACTGTACAACTTATGAATATAGGGTGTTTACCGCAACAACCGCAGCGGAAAATTATAGAAGCAAATATTCGTTCGAATATGTGTCCATATTGTTAGTGTCGCGTTTTTTAAGTATTAGTCAGGTTAACTTATGTCGCTTATGATCCGAAAATAAAAACCTATTTGATAAAAATATTTAAATATTTATACCTAAACATTTTTATCAAATAGGTTCCGCTAAATGGATTAGGTTAAAATTTTACTGACATATTCTCGTTTTACGATTAATATAATATCAACAACCTTTAGTAGTACATTAAATCTTAGATAATTGTAAATTTGTATAAGAGGAAGGCAACGTGAGCGCACTGCACCTGATTGTAAGTTAATGAATCGAGACGAATGTCCGCAGGTTCAAAACACATCTCTGAATTTCTACAATCATGTGTGTATTCTTTGTGAATTATCGCCTGCTTTAACGATGAAGGAAAACATCGTGAGGAAACCTACATACTTTAGAATTTCTCTATAAGAATTTAGAAGGTGTGTAAAGTTTATCAATCCGCATCAGGCCCGCTTTGTGGACTAACGCCTAACTCCCCAGTAACAGAGGACGTCCGTGCCCAGCAGTGGGACAGTATATAATTCACGGCTGATATTATTATTATATTGTATTTAGCAAGGAGCTACCAAAACAAAATTCTTTAAATTTCCTTTTTAACTTAACATCTCAGCACCCAAATTAATGTCATTAGAATATTTTGCCAAGTAAGGACACATCATTGGTTTTTAATATTTTGCCAGGTAAGGACACATCATTGGTTTAATATTGTGCCAAGTAAGGACACATCATTGGCTTAATATTTTGCCAAGTAAGGACACATCATTGGTTTAATATTTTTCCAAGTGAGGACACATCATTGGTTTAATATTTTGCCAAGTAAGGACACATCATTGGTTTCATATTTTGCCAAGTAAGGACACATTATTGGTTTAATATTGTGCCAAGTAAGGACACATCATTGGTTTAATATTTTGCCAAGTAAGGACACATCATTGGTTTAACTATGATTGACTGTTTACGGCAATATTCCATTACTAGTCCATTGAAATGTTACATTTTTTAGGCCTTACCTTGCGTTTTTTAGAGGACGCAATTTTTTTTTTTAGAAGTGTAGGGGGGGTCAGTGTAAAGCTAAAACCAAGTTTGTGGGGTCGCCACCCTTGTCCCACGGCCGCCATCTTGGGTTGAAATGGTTTTTACGATGTATCTCTTAAACTATTTATCTGACAAAAAAAAATTATAAACATTTTTTGTTGCAAATTAAATTCTCTACAACTTTGGTCTAGTAACTTTTGTCGTAGAACTATAAATAAAAAAAGTTATAAGCGAAAATGTTAAGAAATTCAATGTTAAGCAATGTCCATTGCAACGTCATCAGAACGTGTGTTTATAAGGTTCATAATACGTACAACAAAACCCGCGGTTGTCGGCTTGTACGCGAATTACTTGGATCCTGAATCGCTTTGGGACAGATGAAGCAATTGCTTAACATTTTTGCTTATAACTTTTTATTTATAGTTCTACGACAAAAGTTACTGGACCAAAGTTGTAGAGAATTTAATTTGCAACAAAAATGTTTATAATTTTTTTGTCAGATAAATAGTTTAAGAGATACATCGTAAAACCATTTCAACCCAAGATGGCGGCCGTGGGACAAGGGTGGCGACCCCACAAACTTGGTTTTAGCTTTACACTGACCCCCCCTACACTTTTAAAAAATAAAATTGCGTCCTCTAAAAAACGCAACCCCAAATGTAACTTTTCAATGGACTATACGTGTTATCTGTCACGTAATACAATATCTATCGTGTTTATTTCGTTGATAACGAAACAATTAATCATTTAATATCAGTAAATATATGGAAAACCCTGGATGAGATCACCTTGACACACTGGCTTTAGCTTGCGGCTTCGTCCGCGTTATAACCCTTACTGGGATGCTAAGTTAATAGGCCTTAGGAATAACTTAGCTTTTTATTAGTTAAAGACTTTTCAGTCAGCGTAGTAGTTTCAAAGATTAACGCGTTTTAAGAATCAATCTCTTCAACTATAATACATACACACACGCACACTCATGCTTTTTATCCGCGAAGGGATAGGCAGAGGCGAAACCAGTGCACCCACTATCAGCCGTGCGTATTCCGTTCCATGATATGATACAGGTTATCATCGCAATATCGGAATCAAATTCCGTACTCAGGACTGATATTGAATAGAAAAACGCAATATTCCTTTGCCCAACCCGAGGATCGAACACAAGACCTCAGCACAGCAGTCGTATCGTAAACGACTACGCCACGAGGCTGTATACATAGATATATTCTATACTATTGCTATTCTACAAAATTATTTATTTATACTAACAACGAAAGTTAACGTCTTTTCAATAAACGATCCCAATCTCAATCTTCAATTCGATTCCGAGAATGAACCAATCAAACGAGTCATCTGTAAGCATGTCAAAAAAGCTTTGCTCTGATTGGTCCATTTTTGACATACATCGAAGAAAGTAATTGAAATCGTTTATTAAATATGGCGGTTAGCCCTCCACACTGGCCTAAATCATGTTGACAATGTACACAATGTTAAATTCAATTACTTAATTTTATTTTATTTGTATAAAACTCTACGCACACAGTTACGAGTTCATAGAACAGATCAATTCTAACAATTCTCATTAATTAGAATCATGCTAGTTGCCAGTTAGTCAATTCACGACCTATTGCAATACTTAGAACAATTAGATGCATTAAGGTGCGATTCTGAAATAGACCACAGCGAGAAATGTAGCGAATAACGTGTAATTTTACAGCACCAATCTGAAGACAGTATTATTTATTTATTAGTGAAGGATTGCTAACGGAGTTAACAATGTTTCCTTAAAATCTACACATATATTATAGTTATAGACACTTATTTAATTGTGATTCTGTTTATAAGCCACCAGAGCATGAGCAACAATATTTAAAAAAAATCGAAGTACTTATTGTATAAATTGTACACTATAAAAGTATTTAAAAAATAGTTTATACGAAGACAACATAAAACAATCCGGTTGAAACTATGTTTGTGGTTGACTATACAACACTCAGTATAAAGTCAGTTTTATGCTACGGAATCGGTCCTTAAGACATCGGGACCGCGAGCGGCCTAACCAACATTTTTAAAAAGAAGGGTCAGTGGACTTATCTCAAATAAAAACTGTTTTTACACACGAGTTTGGCCTTTATCGACTTTTAAAAGGGTAATAACCTTCTACCTAAATAGGGCATAGTTTTTTTAATAATATAATTTATAGCGGCGATAGCCTAGTTGGTTGTAGAACGAACTGCCGAGAAGAATTTCCGCAGGTTCAAATCCCAGAGACACACCTCTGAATTTTCTTAAAAAAGGTGAAGGAAAACATCGTGAGGAATCTGCATATCTGAGAAGTTCTCTATAGGAATTTGGTGTGTGAAGTCAATCCGCACTAGGCCAGTGTGATGGACTAAGGCCCAATCCCTCTCAGTAGTAGAGGAGGCCCGTGCCCAGGGCTAATATTATATATAATTTAATCAACAGTTTAGTCAAATAAATTGCATACCTTTCTGCTTTTCTTTCTGCAAATTGTTTTGCAGATGTTATTTATACGATACCGAAATCATAATTACACTAATGAATCTTAATGTAGACATTTTTATCTAATCATTCGCAGATAGATGATAATTAGTGAAAGCAAAAAATCTATATTAAATACTAGGTGGTGTTGCTCGCGGCTTCGCCAAATTAAAACAGTGTTTCAGTTTCCCGCGATACAACCTGTCAGTAGACCACAGATGGCTGGTATATGAGCTCGCTACCTCCCATAGACAACTAGACTAAGACCCCCCCGAGACTATTCTAGTGCGCTCGACCTCCACACCAAATGCACGCCCATGCACGCGGGGACATTATGTCGCGGCCCTAGGCACATAATGAAATGTGTATACCTCATGATTGCCAAATTCACATTGAGGCCTATAAAGGCTCGCGAACATTCCCTGGCCCCTTCCCCTCCGTCCATCCTAAGATGGTCCCTTCTCCTTCTCAACTATCTTCTTCCAACTCTCTTTCAGGGCCCTGCAGTCGCTAAGCTGGGAAAACCAGTATACCGTTCGCAGGTTTCCCTCGATGGTGACTGCGGGATCCGATATTAAAAAAAATACTAAGTGTCATAGTAATAGATGCTACTCAATAACGCTCTCAAGTGCGATATCAACCAAGACGTCAAGTTATAGTCAGCATCTTAATGTCGTAGCTATTTAATAAACATATATTAGCAACATCTTAAATGATATCTTAAGTCACAGCATAGGACGGATTTGACAGCTTAGTTTTGTTTATTGAGCAGCGCCGACTCACGACATGTGACAACGGGCGCTTAAATGGCAGCTCAAGTTTTGTTAATTAAATCTAGACCTTACAGCCCCAACTCAGCTGAAAACAAGCCGTTAAATGACAAGCTTAAGCTTGGTTTATAAAATAGTTCCATACTTTAAGTGTCACCTTAAGGCAGTGGTTCCTAACCTTTTCAATGTCACTACCCCTGTGAACAAGTATGGGAATTGAGTTTACCCCTAGCCAATTTAAAATAATTAAAACCACACAAATTCGAACGAAAATATGTTTATTATCTAACTAAATTCTAAGAAATTGCACGTTTAGGTAACTAGTCAAGTAAAGTAATATGTAAATCTTGGAGTTAACTAGTGTGAAGGTTGAAATTGCTTTGCATTCGCAAGTTTGACAATATTAGGTTCGGTTTCACTCAACGCGCATCTCATGTCATGCTCAACATTCAGACGGTTTCTGGCTTTTGTTTTTAATGTAACAAGAGTTGAGAAACCAGTTTCACATCTGTAAGTTGTAGCAAATGGAATCAACATTTTTAAAGCTCTGTCAGCTATAATGGGATATTCTGCAGCTGCTTTTCGCCAAAATGTGCTTAGTTTATCATTTTGAAAATCAACTTTCAATGAGTTATTCTCACGCAGCCCGAGAAACTCTACTTTCGCTGACACATCTTCGTCCTTGAAAATATCGACGCAAGTAGAAAATGGTCTTAAAATCCAGGAGTAGGACTCACGACTGTCCATGTTCGGAAAATATTGCTGCAGTGAGTCTATCACGGCAGTTAAATGTTGAACCACGGAATTTTCAAACGTGATTTTCTCTTGTTTATATTTATTGTATGTATTATTATTTGCTAATTGCTCACTTAGCTGTGTAAACATTGACACATCACCAGCTTGAACTCTGCGTTGGTAAAGTTCCAATTTGCGCAAAAAACTTGCGATTTTATCCTGCAACGTCAAAATATTCGTTTCATTTCCTTGCAGTGAAATATTGAGACTATTAATTTCAGTGAAAAAATCAGCAAGGTACGCCATTTTTAGAATAAATGTTTGGTCTTTAATTTTTGCATAATATTCTTTTTCTTTTTGTGTTCTCTGGTTTTCAAAAAACAATCCAATTTCTTCTCGTAATTCGTAAACCCTACTTAGAACTTTGCCTCTTGATAACCAACGTACCTCTGTATGGTACAAAAGAGCATTAAATGTAGCACCAACTTCATCGCACAAAACTTTGAATAATCTTGAGTTAGTGGCGCTGCCTCGAATATGATTAACAATTTTACTATGTCACTCAACGTGTTTAGCAAATCTGGTGGAAGCGTTTTCACAGCCAAAGCGTAACGGTGTATCAAGCAATGATAGCCGAAAACTTGAGGAGCAACTTGCTTCACGAGTGCCTGAAAACCAGAACGGATGCCCATCATGGAAGGCGCCCCGTCTGTACAAGTACCAATCAGCTTTAACCAGTCTAGGCCATTTTCCTCTATAAACTCTTTTAGCGTTTGAAATACGTCTTCGCCGCGAGTAGTAGTAGGCAAAGACTTGCAGAACAAATATTCCTCCTTTACATCATCATCTTTAATGTATCGTGTAAACACCAATAATTGTGAACACGAAGCAACATCTGTGGACTCGTCCAACTGCAGCGCAAACATAGGACTATCCTTTATTTCAGAAATAACGGTTGCTAGAATATCGGCACTCATTTCACATATGCGACTTTGAATAGTAGTGTTTGAGAGTGAGATTTGTTTAATCTTAGCTACATGTTGCTCACCAATAACAAGTGCTACTGCATCTAACAAGCAAGGTTTGATGAGGTCCTCTCCTATAGTGTGTGGTTTTTATTACGTGCGATGCGATAAGCAATTTTGTATGAAGCTTGAAGGCATGATTCATTTGCTTTCTGTATATTGCCTGTAGAATCCATGCGGGAAGACTTCAGAATCCTCTCCTTTTCTTAAAAAATCTATATTTTTATCTGCGAACTCCTTGTGAACTTTAGCAAAATGTTCTTTTAATTTGCTCGGTTTCATGCTTTCTGGATTAAGCACTTTATTACATAAAACACACTGAGGCTTTTCTATATTTTTGTCTACGATGCTTGTGAAACCCCATTGTAGAAATGCTTCTTTATAAGTGCGCTTTTTGCCAGATGAAGTAGAAGCCATGTCAAAAACACCTGTAGGTACCTAAAACAAAAATCAACTAATACATACCTACGTAAACAAATCACTCGTGACAATATTAACGTGACGATATTAACAAACACTGCTTACCTTTGAATTTAAACAATTCAAAAATACGATTTCTGCAATGCGCGGCGGAACAAATAAAATGCGTGTTCTTCCTAAGCTTAGGTAAACAAAATGAACATCGCCGCCTGTCCGGCCCGCCGCTAGTCATGCTTCACCCCTCCCCCACACCGCAGCTCACCCGCCGCCGTCGCCATCAGCCGCGCGCATGAGAGCGCCGTGCTACCGTTTACCGTACTATTATTTTGTTTATTGCTATTTTAATACTATTTCGTGCCATCCCGTGTTACCCCCTTAGAATCTCCGTTTTACCCCCTGCGGGGGTAATTACCCCCAGGTTAGGAACCACTGCCTTAAGGTTTTACTCAACAATGAGATTAGGTTATTATACGACCCTCTTTAAAATTTCAAGTGAGCACTATAAAGTATAAACATGTTAGTTTTGAGTCATGTCTAAAAATAGGTCTTTGACTGGTTTATATTACTCACTGATTTCAAAGCGGGAATGTCTAGCTATACCATATTAATATAAGCAAATAGTACTTTCTTTTGAAATGTGGCAACGTTTAAATGCGGGGTTGCCACGAAAAATCAACGGTTTGACAGTAAAATAAACGCGCAGGCGCAACAGAAAACTTGATTATAAAAAAATATTAAAAATAACCAAGCTCTTAAGATAAGACAATTAGGTGTAATATAATTACTTACAAAATGTAAATCAATTTTTATCTAGTAATTTCGTGCTGATTCATATTAACAACAAATGTTTTATAAGTGTTGTGATAGTTATTTTATTACTGCACGTACGTTTTATGATTCGATAGCGCATCGCTTCGGGTGGAATTTCCGCAAATCAGCCTGTTATCACGAGAAGGAAACAGACAAACCGACTTAGTAACGCGAACTTCTTATTGCCGCAGTAAAGAGATATTACGTTGTCCGAGCTTAATCCTAAGCTTATTATCGCGGATTTAGTCACGTTATTGTATTTAAAAAATAAAAAAATGCTTTATTCATCACGTAGGCGAACATATTTGCACTTATGATAAGTAAAGGGTGCATGAGAGTATTTAATTATATATTTAATTTTATTAAATATACAATTAAATACTCTCATGCATGCATGAGTTGGTTTGTTTGAATGTGTTAATCTCAGGAACTACCGGTTGGAATTGAAAAAGTCTTCTTCCTCGATAAATGGGCTTTAGGCTATATAATATCACACTATGGACAGTAGGAGCGGAGTATCAATGAAAGTGTTGCAAAAGGGGGAACAATTTGTTTTTTTTTTTATTTAATTCCTCCAATTAAGTCGCATACGAGACTTTCCCGCCCTCACACCCACCACTACAACTCCTGTGAGCCAGGATCAGCAGTGGCACGCATTTTATGACACCGAGCGGTGAAGCTCGGCGAGTCTCAGGGAAAACTAATATGTTTGTTATCCCGCAACGAAATTAATCAAATAGAAAGATAGGGAGGAGTTGAAAATATTGTCCACTTCCCTCCATAGTAATGCGGGTGACAAAATAATGATTTAATGAGGCATTTGAACCTTAAGGATAGGGACGTTTACAACTAGAGAAGCTAGTTATAAAACACCACGGATAAAATTAAAAGAAAGGGTCCGCTTAATTAAGTCGCTTAGACATTTTATATTTATTTTAAGTATAAATGTCTACCTTTAGGCCGATGAGCCACCCGCGTGAATGTTTTCCATGATACATATTTTTCCGGGATAAGATAAAACTCAGGAGTCATTTAGCTTTCCACTATTGAAAGAATTTTTAAAATCGGCTTAGTAGTTTTAGAGATTAACGCCTACAAACTCGCAAACTTTTCCTCCTTTTAATTTTAGTATATATTAATCCTCAAAATAATGATAAAATTATTGCTATTCGTTGTAAATCACTTAACGAAAAGATTATGTACACACTACACAGTATATAAGTAACAATATTAAACTTGACCAATATAATGCCGAATTGCAATAAATAAGGAAAAAAGTACCATCACGTTGTCTTAATTGCGAACTGTATCACACATACAATGCGAATTGACAACATTACAAAATCTGAACGCGCCTAAAACAAAAAAATACCGTTTCTTCATTTTTGTAATCTGAGTTCGAATATTTTTTTTACACTTAATTTCGAAGAAAAAATTAGAAACCGAAAAATGCTTCATGACGTAATCCATACGGTTGAAGCAAGTAGTTTTCTTTGCCCATCTTGCTATTTATTTAAAAAACTAATACACTGTCATTGTCATTAAATAAGAAATGTCAATGTATGTTGGAAAAATGGAATGTTGTCAATTACGAATTTGCTATTGAAATTTGAACTTACGAACCTTTGTTGAACGTCATAGATGGTGTTCGCGCTATCATTACACTGCGAGAATTTTAATCGCGCGATTAATTTCTTCGTCCGAGCGATTGCAATTAAGATTATGAGTGTCGCAAAACTCTCTTGGAAAATGCCAGAAATTTGATATAACTCGCGACTTCTCGGTGCTTGCAAATATACAGCATGGTGTGGCATACTGGGGTCAAAAAATACTTGAATATTTTTTTTATTGCTTTGAATGACTAGACGAGCTTGCCGTTCGCCTGATGGTAAGCGACACGACCGCCCATAAACAGTAGAATCACCATCCAACACCTTGAATTACAAAGTATTGTTTGGTATACGACTGCGCTCAGCATCCTGAGATGTTAAGTCTTATAAGTCCAGTATTTACACTGGCTACAATGTCCTTCAAACCGGACCACAACAGTGGCTACACACTGCTTCTTGGCGGCAGAAATAGACATTGCGGTGGTACCTACCCAGGCAGATTCTCACAGATGCGAGACTTACCAGTAATATTGACGAATTATGTCTGGAATAATATTACATAACCTGTTACATCTTTTAGTACTGAATTAGACCATTAAACTAACGCTTGGCGGTCAAACGACTTCCAAGGTCGGGCCGAAACGCGATGACAAACACATAATATAACATGACGGCTTATCTCGGCTAATCATAGAATAAGATAGCGACGTAATAATTGCTTCAAATAAAAAGAATTAACACTGGCATTTCCCGAGATAGTAAAATAACAAAGGGGTGATCCATTTAATTAGATATTAAAATAATAGTCTGTTTCTACAGCGTGAAGCGGGACGAAAATTGCAGAAGTAGGCTTCTACGGGCAGTTTTTTTTCGTGTAAACAATCATGACAACCTGACTTTTACAAATTTATAAACTTTCGAGACTTGCGGCAAGTTCTATGTATAGATATATATTAAAGTATAGCCGTAATAATTGACGCATCTAGTTATTTTCTCTAGGGAGAGGGGCTGGAGGTAGCAAAAAAAGGTCGCTGAATTCTACTAAAGGCCAGCACTACGCGAAGACTCATTAGCGAAAGGCTTTTTCACGTAAGCCGTACGGGTAGGCTAAGACGTTTGCTCGCCCTTCCTACTCCCACCTAGGACCACCTCTGGATGTTCTTGCGCAATATACTATTGTAAGAACTTGCTAGCCTAGACTTAGCTTATTGAACACTGGGATAACGTAGCTTACTATTAGTAAAAGAATTCTCAACATCAGAGAAGAACAAAGTAGAACGGTTGTAGAGGTTATCACGTTTAAACTTCAAATATACCTTAGCTTGATTATAATGGTGATTAGACGCTTAAATGTGGTGAAATTTTTATTAACTCTACATAACGTGGCATCTGTTTAAAAATAATGTTCCGATAAAATAGACGTTGCTATGAGATATTATCATTATTAGGGTTGGAATAGATAGGTAATCATACAATTCTTAAAATATTTTTTCACTTTCCGTTAGTCACGAGTGCTCGCGTGGTTAAATGTCGGTGGACATTACTAATTTATTACCAATCGATAAACCAGTCATGGTTTAACCACTTTTGAATAGTTATTATAACTGTCAAAGAAGATGGAGTAATGATACCATGAATGAAACCCTCCTAAATGAATTTCGGCCAATGCAGCCAATCTCAGCGGAGAATAGCCAGGTAATTATTATAGTGCGCAATATGCAGATGAACTCTCTGTTCCTTCACTCTCATAATCACACATCTCGAGACGGCAATCAGATATGACCGGACACCGATTAGACATAGGACCAACGATGTCTTAGTATGGCGAGCGCAGTGGAATACCAAACAAAACTTTGTAATTCAAGGTGTTAGGTGGTGTTTCTACTGTTTATGGGGGGTTGTATCGCTTACCGTCAGGCGAACGCAAGCTTGCCTCGTCATTCAAAAGAATTTAAAATAATCTTAGGTTGGTGAGAGTTTCTCAACCGGATTTCGAGAAGTGATTCCAAGAACATCAGATTAATATATAAAATTTTGGTAAATGAGAGTCAAACATTACTCAGCAATTATGACTGAGTAGAACACCAAGAACATTACTCATATTTTAGTAAAACGATTTCTCATTTCTCAAGACCGTTGATAAAAGATATCATTACGACCACGGAGTTACCGTTACTAAAAACACTATTGTAAATATATTTACGTTAACAAAAACAAAGGTAGTTGAATTATTGTTTTTATTTATAAAATTGAAAGTGTTTAACACACTTTCCTCCGTTTTTTGAAAAAGTTTGCGTTCGTACAGATGTAACAATATGCAAGGTAAAGTCAACTAATTGCGGACGATTTTTGGATGTGATGAGAGGAGTCTCGAGAATATTTTTTTTCTCCAGAAATATTTAAGTGGTACGGACATTTTATATATCAAACTGGTTATTATTAATGCTACTTCAGTGATAATTTAATTATCTTTCAATTCTCTCTGTGTAAGCTTAAAAGTAGGTGATAATATCTCTCGAAAATTCAAAACCTAAGAAAATATCGGACATTCGCAGTATAAGTTCAGACTTTCTTCTAATAATGGTTTTAAAGCTAGTATTTCCAACCAGTGTTAAGAAGAGCAAAATCCACCTTTTTGGTTTGCATAGAGCATACTTGTTCTTGGTCGTAGCATCAGCTGCGGTATATAGGGTTGGGTAAAAAGAAACGGCGTCACCGTCTATGTTGCTTTAACTAAAAATTACTATATTTTCGTGATATTTTTGCATTATATGATCTTACCCTAACCTGATCTTAGCCTTGATAAATGCATAGATAGTAAATTGTTATGACTATTTTTGTTCTACGAAGCGCAGGCGGCACTGAGCTTAACAATTGCCCAATCAACAAACTAATCATCAATGTTTGTACATGTGTTGGATAGATTACCATGGATTTAAACAGCTCTATATTTTTTTTTTATCTAATCCAATAGCCAGGTAGGTATGTACGGCAAAGTTTCTCGGAACACGATTACAATATGACAAATGGACGATCAAATTGATTAGTCTTAATAATTAATTGTTAATGTGGGCTATCACTAAGAGACATTGTGGGAATTGGGATTTAGAATTTGTTGTTGTGGAAAAGGGTTATCTTGTTTGTACTTTACTCCCGAGTAAGGTGAAGGAGGCGAAGTTGTAATGCGTATAGGGTACACTGTGCCAGCACGACTACCGCACTGAGATCTTGTGTTCGAATCCCGTGCTGGATTGGAATGGACTGACTGGGTTTTTCAATTTTAAAAAATACTCATGCGGCGGTGTGATGTTCCCATGCCTCGAAAAGCATGTCAAGCTCGTTGGTCCTGTGCCTGATCACCACCGGTCATGTCAGATTGCTGTCTCATGATACTACATATGTGTGAAGGAAAAAAGAGTGCAGCTGTGTATTACGCACACACTTGTGCACTATATCTCCTGCACATCTGGCTGATCTCTGTTGTGATTGGCCATTATAGTCAGAATTTGTCTAGGTGGTGGAGGTTCATTCACAATACCAGACTAGGTGTATCAGTATGAGTCCTTACAAAATGTTTGATCAAATTCAGATTTTTTATATTATTTAAAGAAGGCAAAAGCCTTATTATATGAGAATGATATAAGTCCACACTGTTACACAAGTGTTTAACATTTTGAATAAAAAAGCAGGCACTACACTGCACTTGGAACATGAGATGCTAGGTCTCATAAACCTTAGTAAATAGCTACAACATTGCTGAAACAGATGAAGAGTATTTGCATATCGCTACTTTACAAAGACCAGGAATAGACAAAGCTGTAGATGAGAAGATAGACAGTGGCATAAAAGAGATCATATACATAAATATATCATAAACTGTTTAAAGAAGATTTTTGCATTGCTATTTACTTTCATTAAATATAATCAACATAATTACATTGATATATATTGAGATTTTTTTGCAAATATATTTTACTGTACAGCCACAAAAGTAGCTAAAAAAATCGAAATTTAAATCACCTTTAAATTTTGTTACTTTATCAAAAATTGTTGTTTATTCACTAAAATAATCTTCATGGGTATTAAATTATTTTAGATGGAGATTAAAGTATATTTTGATTATAATAAATATGTAGAAGAGCTTTGAAATTTTATCTGGTTGAGCTACTTTTGACTGTACATACATTGTGCAACACCCAAATTATAGCATTCCAATCAGTCATAGTTACATATTAATCATCCAATTAGTTCACTATTCATACTACTATCATCTAATTTGACTACTTAACGGTTGGTAACAATAACTTATAATGATGTCATAGACAAATTAATTCAAAGAAGAAGTCTCAATATATGAATGTCTCAGGGGTCAGTTCTAAACTTCAATTATTAATATTATAAGTGGAAAAGTTAGTAAAAAAATATATGTTAGGAGTCAATGCAGGAGAAACTAGTAGACTATGTTCTGGATAACATATATACCACTTTTTCCCAGTAATTCGCTTCTGTGCGATTTTTTTAGATATTATTTTTAGTTCATAACAATATTATAAAAAATCCTATATGAATAGAAAATATATTCAATAAATTTGATAAATCAAACTAGTTAGCTGTGTATTTCAATTTCCCTGACTTCATTTAAATAAGATGCAAATAAGACAAGTTTAAAGTGTGAGAAAAAATCACATATTATATAAATAATGTAGTTAAATGGGCGAAGAGTGATGAAAAACTAGTAGCACATCTATTTGTTACATTATAATAGTTGATTAAATGCTTTGTAAGTGTACATAAAATTTTAGTTTTCTTTTATATGATTCTTTCGCGATTTAAATTTGGAATCAACGGGGCGTAAACTAGTGAGACCGACAGTATCAGTTTCTTTTTTTTACTGCACTGTGTAAGTGAAACTCCGCTTTGACATTAGCCTTGTGTTATTGCATTATTCCCAAACCCCATAAAACTCGGTTATCGTTGCTATATGTGAATACATGACGTAATAAACGAATAACATACCTAGGATGATCTTCCGGCGACTCGCGTGTGGCTCCTCTGTGTAAACCCACTCGAAATCGGTTCTAGACACTTTTGCACCCATATTTGTACACTATCAAATTAGAACATGTTATAAAAGTCACACTGTAATAATATTAATATGTAATGGCGAACAGCCGTTACGAGAAGACCGTTGCCTATTTTACAAATTATTACAATCTTTTCGGCAAACAAGCAGCTTGCTTCTTTTCAATCACAAGAATGAATTGAGAATGAATTTGAGCAAGGAGCAAAACTGCTATTGACGTTGGAGACCGGAGACAGTGACAGATACGGAACGATTAATAGGTATGAGTCATAGATTAAATATTATTACAAGCTTTTATTTTGTGCCGCGCCACTTGCACGCGCACCACCTCTGGATTTAATGAAAAAAGGATTGTAATTGCTTAAAAAATAATGCAACAATAATTTAAAATAGATACGTTACCTACTTAGACAAAACAGTTTAAGGGACGCGCCTTGTGCGTTATTCTGTCCTTTCGTCAAAGTATAATGGACCGCGTCTATTTAACGGACAAGTGAGGTCTGGGTCACATTGCAAAAATCTGTCTCATATCGATTTTTAAGATTTGGCATACATCGGAAGCACAATATACAGCTTCGATGAGGAATTCTTTTTATTTCGTATTTTTTCAAACTCCACCAATTATTCATTGGCCTTTCGAAAAAATTCCTCCAGAAATAAATTGTGTTCGGTCAAAAAATCTTTCATTATTGAATGTTCTTCTTGATACAGTATATATCGGTCTTACAATTATTCTATTGAGAGATAATACTTTTATTTATCATTCCCAATTTAAAACGTTATGTTGTCCCAAATTTTCCTTTATAGTTGATTCAAAGAGTAAAATCTAAAACCGTAAGGTGAAATCCTTGACCAATGTGGCCGCGCCGCCTCAATAAATGCAGTGTATGCGAGAATACATGCCTTTCGGCCTGCCCCGTACCGGAAAGTGAATGTGGAGCATGAGTATAAAATAATCATTTGTTGTTGGACAAAATGGAGATAAAAATTAAGTTGGATATAAAATCATTCAGTAATTCAAAACTTGTCTATTCTCAAATTTTTTATCTATGTAACCGTCAATTTTGACAACCGCTGTCTGGTGTTTGGACCATAAACAACACAAAGTCTTTCTCAAGTTTGTGTGCGAACATGGCGGTCGGTAAAAATAAAGGCCTTTCCAAAGGTGGCAAAAAGGGTGTTAAGAAGAAGATGTAAGTGCGCAATAAATCCAAATTTTAGTAGTTTAGTAAATGCTTTAGGCGTTTAATACCCTAAATACGTATAACTCTATGTGATGTTTTTAATAATTTCGGATGAAAGTTGGTGTCTCGTGTCAAGATGTTTTACCAAAATAATAAGTATCATTACTTCTTATCGTGTTAAATTCTAGTATTTGGGCTAAGTAACAAGTGCTTCAGTTTGTACTTCTGGTAGGAAAGATTATAAATTGGCAAATTATCGGTAAGTTTCAATCTTTTGAGGTTATACTAAACAACTTGTTCTTTTTCAGTGTTGATCCCTTCACCCGTAAAGACTGGTACGATGTCAAGGCACCGTCCATGTTCACCAAGAGGCAAGTGGGAACAACCCTTGTCAACCGCACTCAGGTAAAAAACTTTGGAACTTAGGTTATAACAAGTTGGCTAGGTTTAGTTTGTGTTTTCGGGTTATTTCGTGCGGCACGAAGTATGGACATAGAAAGCGTGGCTTTTCTTATTAATATTGAAGTTAGACTTTTGAAAAAAACACGTTTTGCATTGCATTTTCGGTTATAGCTTTATAGGTTATGTTTGGAAGCATAACATTTTGTAAAATAACCGAACAAGTATATCCGCTTAATTTAATCATCTTATACCAGTAGTTAAATTGAGAGGTTCTATTGTCATTTTAACACGAAGTGTACGGAAAAATGAATGTGGCATGAAGTAACAATTGCACCTTAGAATACAAATAATGAGTCTCTTCTTGTGGGAATTCCAGAATTTTAACAAATCTTTACACATTTTGACGTAATAGTTTTATTAGGGCTTGCATGTGGTCAATAACTTTTCAACATTGTTTTGGACACCATAGATAACTCAATTTATAGTTGAAATGTAATATTTTTATTTTGAAGTTTTACTAACAATCTTAAATCTAAATGATGATCCACCTAGCTCGCAATGACACAGAACTGATGAAAAATTATGTTCCCTTTTGATTTATCGCTGAACAATCTTATATCAACTTCAAATACATTTATAACCAAAAATCATGATATAACCATAGCAATTTGTCTGCAGGGAACAAAAATCGCTTCAGAGGGACTGAAAGGCCGTGTCTTTGAGGTCTCTCTGGCTGATCTCCAAGCCGACACTGATGCGGAAAGGTATGGCTTTATAATGATTTCTTATGTTTACGCGAATGTTAGACATTGAAATAAAAACTATTTAAACGGATTTTATCGCGGTTTTTTATATTATTATTTTCTCCCGACGTTTCGAAGACTTTGCAGCCTTCATGGTCACGGGGGGGACTGAGGTGTTGTTCATCCGTGAAAGTCAAAGTTACAATATCTACCTACAGGTGTCAAAGATACAACTTTTTAAAATTTTTATCTGTTGACGGTCCGATCTACGCAGAATGAGCTCACAGTGTCTTGAGGTCTGGCAGCCGGTCTTTTGGGATCCGATTTAATTAAATGTAGAACAGGATCCCAGGCTTGTGCAAAAACCGCGATAAAATCCGTTTAAATAGTTTTTAGTTTTTATTTCAAGGTATGGCTTTAATTTAATCTAATGCTGATTCAATTTTGATGAACTATTTACTATGAAGTTGCAATGGGTTAGATTCCCAGAGAAACTACACAAAATTGAATAGTATTTCAAGTGTATGCCTACATCTAGTTATTAAAACTGTTGGTTTATGGGCTTTGTATATTTTAATTTAAAAATTTGGAATTATTGCGAAAACGTAGTATTTGTATACTGATTGTAAAGCACTGATTAGTATAAAATTATTTTAAAAGTCATAATGATGATCCACCTAGCTCGCAATGACACAGAACTGATGAAAAATTATGTTCCCTTTTGATTTATCACTGAAAATATATAATTTTTTAAATAACTACACAGTTCAATGCAACTATTATATGAGAAATATTTGTGCAGGTCCTTCCGCAAGTTCCGTTTGATTGCCGAGGATGTCCAGGGTCGCAATGTGCTCTGCAACTTCCACGGTATGGACCTCACCACTGACAAACTCAGGTAAGATGCTGGTTTTAACTGCCTTTGATTAATTCAATGTACAATAATTTTAATTTACTGCCTCATTGGTGTTTTTGTATTATGGTATGACTGAGTGCTGAAGTTTTGGGTTTGATTCCCAGCTGTGGCAGTGATGTTGGTTTTTCTACTAAGTACCTGCCTGGTGTTAGGAGTTTGTGCCTGATATGTCGATAGGCTCGCCCCTATTAGATCATGGGTGGAAATTCACATGGCAGAGAGTGGTTGCACCATTTGTGCCTCTGCCTACCCCTTCGGGGATAAAAGGCGTGAATGTGTGGGTATATTTTAAAGTTAATTGTTATCTCTTAAGAATGCAAGAATTTTCAAGATTAGTTTGATGGTGAGAAAATTTGCAGCCCAGCTATACAAAGTTGAACCTTATGGTCTTTGTATCGTTTCAAGCTGCAAAAATCGACGCGACCACATGGCATCCGCCTTTACATAATATATATGAACTGGCTACTCATGTCGTTGCTACATTCATTTCTTTAACATAGTAGTAATTTTCAGACTTGTATATTTTTGATACCTTCATATAAATTTAGTTGTAGTGTTCGAAATAGTTAAACTTGAAGTATGTAAGCTAACCTGAAGTGTTATTGCGATGACGTTTTTCGTATTATTCTTTCGAACTTGCAGAATTAGAAGTTTTACTTTAATTTTGCAAAAACAAGTTTTGTATAAAATACCTACAGACATGATTTTATTGTACAAACTTTGGACATGTTCTCAATTTACCTCAAGGCTATAACTCAAATACTTGTCAACAGATGGATGGTCAAGAAATGGCAGACCCTCATTGAGGCCAACATCGACGTGAAGACCACCGACGGGTACGTCCTGCGTGTGTTCTGCATCGGGTTCACCAACAAGGACTCGCTCAGCCAACGCAAGACATGCTACGCTCAGCATACACAGGTATACATCCATGATTACAGTAGATATTATTTTTCATAACTATTACAAATGTGGATGCAGTTATTGTTATGATTTATTTATATATAAATTATCATGACTACATATTAAATTTTACGCATTTGCATGTTTGACATTAATCATTGTCATAAGGGTGCTGTTTAATTTATTCATAAAGCATCGGACAGCATCGGCCTTGCCGTTGACCGCGCCTATTTTATGACGTCTAATTTAACATTTAGTTTTTATGGCGGCAAGCGCGTGCGTATCGCACACGCTTGTCTGAAAATTATCTCACTCTTGTCGCGCCGCCAAACGCTAGTGCGGGATAACACAGTTCTTGCATAGTGTCCGCACCGATGGATAGTTCACTGTATTGGCGCCGCAATAAATGCATTTACGGCAAATTTGAATGCGCCTTAAGGTTCGCCGGAGTATTCGTACAACAAACGTATTTGCAGCATGGTACAAACCCTTAAAATTACGAGCGGTTAGGGTCAGTTAAACTGTTTGGAAAGTGTAAATCGAAGTGGTACAATATATTTTTTACAACATATTAAATTTACTTATGTTCCAGGTGCGCGCCATCAGAAAGAAGATGTGCGAGATCATCACCCGTGACGTGACCAACTCGGAGCTGCGCGAGGTGGTCAACAAGCTGATCCCTGACTCGATCGCCAAGGACATCGAGAAGGCGTGCCACGGAATCTACCCACTTCGTGACGTTTGCATCAGAAAGGTAAGGAGTTGGATTTTTATACAAAATAAGGAAAATGTTGATTTATAAAATTTAAAATGCTTTCAGCATTTGGTTGTCACTAAATAGAACAATTATATTGGATTTAAGAAATTATACAATCAAAATTTTATGATGACACACCTAGCTCGCAATGACACATACATGATGAAAACTCATGTTCCCTTTTGATTTATCTCTGAATAACTCTTCAGTTCTTCTCTCCTTCCTCCCCCCAATCCAGTATACTCTTCTGACCACAAATATGTTTACAGGTGAAAGTGCTGAAGAGGCCTCGTTTCGAGATCTCCAAGCTGATGGAGCTCCACGGAGAAGGTGGTGGCGGCAAGCGTGGTGAGGCGGGTGACAAGTCGGAGCGTCCCGAGGGATACGAGCCGCCCGTCCAGGAGAGTGTATAAGTTTAAATAAATTTGAAAAAAACTGATGTTATTGTTTCACTTTATGATCCTGTGTGTATAGAGAATTTGCGTTTACTCGTCCGTATAGAATTATGTTTCAGACTGATATTCGTACAGACTACAGTCCATTCTTCCTGACTAAGCTAGACCATATAAATTTTTTATCAAAATGGTCTAGTTATTTAAAGCAGATTTCAACAAACTATCCTATATATATTTATGCCTTTGAATCGATTGAAAAAAATTACCATTAGAATATACTATATAGTGCAGATATTTATTTTGTTTCGTTAATTCTTAGAATGAATCCGAGATAATCTAGTGGGATTGTGTATTGAAACCAGCTTTTATCCGTCAAAGTGTAAGGTGTACTTCCTCATTTACAGTGTTAGTAAACACTTGTATTATATCTTTTTTTTTATCTAGGAGAAATCACAAATGCGGTACTGAAAATTTAAAACATTTATTTACATTTTTTTCTTACAATCTAAGAAATCACGACACTATAAGTAGAAGGCAATCCTTATTCAACGGTTAGGTACTTATCTAACTTCGTATACATTACCAAGTCTAGAAAACTAATCCTAATATATTTATTTGTACAAATTAGACAATTTTATTCTAAAACATACTTTGCATTTAGCAGTACTCGCACACGTTGCTTCGTTAATTTTTTTATTTTTAAATTAAATTGTGCGTTTTTGTTGAAACGAGTTTTACATAAAAAGAAAAATGCTATTCTACATATAAATATAAGCATAGAAATATAGTACATAACGCAATCTAACTACAATAATATCTAATCTTTAGAATAAAAAACAAGATCTTCGGTATAAATTAAAAATAAATAACAAAATATTATACATATCACTAAGGGGCCTTATTCTATATGACAGCGTAAACTCGTAACATGGCCGTGTTACGGTATCTTCGTGAAATTAGCGTGGAATGGTATTTTGAATGCCAATGTTTATTGTCTGCGAGACGATGCGTTACGTCCTTATTATCACCCTTGTGTCATAGAGAATAAGGCCACAGATAACTAGCATCAACTTTTATACCGTGATGCCGTCCATCGGCAATAAATAGAAAAAATTACACATAAACAGTGTCAAAAAAAAATCGTTGGTCTTAGGGGTTGGCAAACAGAGAAGCCGCCTAGGGCCTCGCGCTTGCTAGGGACCTAAAAAAAGAAACAGCCACCTTCGAAATAAAAGATTCCATGTGCATCTGGCATGGATAAAAAATACATTTGATTTACTGCGGGGGTTGGTCTGTGTGTCTGATTCAAATTCATCCACGGTATATTTTTAAGGCAGGTGTTATATTTGTAAGTTTTACTTACATATATTAACGTAAGTTAATTACAATAAATGTACTCATGTTTAGCCTTCAGAACTTCGTAAATTTACACTATAACACACGTAACTTAAAAGTGGCGAAAAATTTTCTACATTACTGTAACCAGCTTACGTATTCCAAAGTTACGCAAGTAAAACTTACGAATCTAGCGCCTGTCCGAAATATTTAAATATAATAATCTTTCCTAATTATGTTAATATAGTGTATCAAAAAAATACATAAAATAAATGAGATTCTACAATAGAGTTAGGACTTAGTGCTGAAAGAACAATGAATAGCTGGTGGGAGAGTCCTTTTACCTTTATATTATGCCTAACCGCTTAGTCCGTTTCATAACGGGGCCTTTTGGGTAGTTACCAAACGTGGTGAAAATATTTAAACTAAGGAAGTAGTTTTATTGCGAATAACCACTGAAGATCGAAATAAATAAAATTCATTCATTAATTCGTTAATGTACAAAGCTGATGAAGGATAATGGTGTTGGTAGAAACAAACCTGCATATTATATAACATTGATCGCATTTTACACTTATTTAACTATCTTAGCCATTTGACCATCAGAGGAGCATGGCCGATGTGGATCATTGTCCAAGGTTGTGTTGAGATCTTCCTGTCTCAGGATTTTATAGCAAATTTTAAATCATAGAAGATATTTAGGTAGGATCATTAAAACACATAGCCACGATTAAAGGTTACGTAAAACCCAGTAGAATGTGTTTTTATGTCGTTAAAATGGCGGTCTTGCCCTTTAATAAAATGATCAAGTGTAATTAGATTAATGCAATTCACGTGGGAAATGCTTAAACAATTCGTCTTTTTTTTTCATCTGAACAAAAAATACAGTGTATGACGAACGACTCCATTTTACAATTGCGTACATCAAGCCACAAAAAACCTTTTCAATAGCCAATTTGATAGAACGTAACTTTATTTACTAGGGACAGTAGGTTGCGTTTGCCCTTTTAGTTCTGTTCCCACCCCCACCACTCGCACGGTCGCGCACAACTTTTGTTTTCTGCCTTCGAACATGAAGAACAGACAGATTCCCGATATAATTAAAGCTATGATACAGAACACGCTGAGTCCTAATTGTACAGCGGCCGTCGAGTACGTCCCGTGGTATACTAGAGATCGTAGGCTTTCCGGCAGTTCTTCTATGCCCTGGAACAAAAATTTGTTTTAGCGCCATCTGGTGGTGTATACTTGAAGGTATGTTGAAGTACAAGGTCACTGATGATTTATAACATCAACTACGTGTAGGCTGCGGCTTCGTTTTACGGTACAAAAAGCCTATCTTTACATATTATTCCAAAGCGAAATTATAATTATAAAAAAGTATTTAAGAAAAAAATATTTTTATACGGGCTAAGTCGCGGACTCGCGATCACAAGCTAGTATAATATGATAGGTCAAGACATGGTTTATATGTATGCAAAATTTTATCGAAAACCATTTAGTACTTATTTTTGGAATTCAATTGTAATAAACAAAACTGTTTGCTGATATCGTTTTTTTATACGTGTATGCCAAGAAGCTTAAAGACGTTGGCAAAATCGTCCCAAAGGACAGAGCGAGTTTGGGAAAAAATAAACTTACCATTTCAATCCAAGCCACCGGCAGGATGAGTCCCTCGTCCAAGTCTTTGAGGACTGTGAAGGTGGAGGATTTTTTGACTTGAATGTTGATCTGGAGACTGAAATAATTGCATTTTATTAGATGATAGTTTTAGTATATAATTAATTAATTGAAATAAAACTTGACTGCCTCGGTGGCGTAGTTGCACTGCATGTGCGGAACGATAACGTTGAGTCCTGGCTTCGAATCCCGGGTCGGGTAAGTGATATTTGGGGTTTTTTGCTCAGTATCAGCCCGGAGTCTGGAATCTGTGCCCGATATGGCGATAGGCTCGCCTCCTATCACATCATGTGATGGAACACACTTGGCGAAAAGTGGGTGCCCTGGTTGCACCTCATATCCCTTCGGGGATAAATGCATGATGTATGTGTGAGTTAAAATAAATCTATTTTCAGGATTTTATCGCACTTTTTTATAATATATAATTTTCTCCCGACGTTTCCAAGCAATTGTAAAATGTAGGTAGGTATTGTAACTTTTATTACTATTTTCGGACGACCAACACCTCAGTCCGCCCTGTGACCATGAAGCCTGCCAGTCTGCGAAACCACCTCTTTTTTAAAGTCGGATTTAAATAGTTTATGGCTATAAAATTAACAAATTTACCTAGATTTCCCGTTAAGAGCAATTCCCAGCGTAGGATGGAAGTCGATGTAAGAGTCGTGCAGCACCGGGTCTGGTTGTAGCCCGGTCACCTCCTCGCGGAGACGAGGATCGCCCAGGTGGAAGTGGGGGAACGACACTAGTGCTGGAGCTCCTGTAAATACATCAATTTGAGGTAAGCGACCTGGATTAGACAATATGCCTTTGGTTCTCCCCTAGGCAAGTCTTTTTCGCTCGGTCTCCACACCAAATGCACACCCATACACGGGGGACATGCCGAGGCCCTAAGCACACAGTTAAGTGTGTATGTCTCTTGGTTGCAAAATTCACATCGAGGTCTATAAGGGCTTCCAAAAATCTCCTTCCCTTCTCCCTTCCGCTCATCCTAATATAGTTCCTTTTCCTTGGATTAAATTTGGCTCAAGGGTAGACCATGTCCCAGATAAACACATAGGCTACTTTTTCCCAGTAATTTGTTTTCTATGGGATATAATTTTTTTTTCTGATTTTTTAAATAATTGTCGCAGGTGTTGTGTCGAGGGGTTATCATCTCTCATCAGTCTACATTCTATTGGATCCCTCTCCACTCCCATCAGGTGTGGTGGAGCTCTTTGCAGTGCCCATGTAAAAAAAATACCTAACTTCACATTTATTATGTTTTGCTTTTACAACCCTCATTTTTGTGAATCAAAGACTATTGGTGCTTACCCATGGTGCAGTCGGTGATGTTAATGACCCCCCGCGGGGGGCAGGTGCCCGTGTCGATCTCGCAGTAGCACTGGTTCGCCGGGTTGTTAGCGGGATCGTCGAAAACGTTCTTAGGCATCCGGTAACGCAGGAGGTGGATTCCGTCCGCAATCTGTTGATATTACTTCGTTGAGTGGAAGGTAATTATAGGCTGTAGGGGGGAAGGGACGTCTGCAGATATCTCAGTGCAACAAGATGCCAGGGCAGTTCCGTATGCGCCGAAAGCTACTGCGGGTTTCGGTTGGTAGGCCAGTGACGGGTATATAGGAGTTGGGGACTCGGTCCAATGCTCGTTCGAATGATGCTATACTCTTGAGTGTCGACATTGAGCCGTAAGACCGGTGAAACCAACATAACCGTTCCACTCACCTCCCAGTGGTGGTAGCGATAACGCGTTTTGTGCACGCGAAAACAAGGTAAGCTACTTTTTCAAATAAAATCTGGAAATAAGTCATCTGAAATTCCATTTGTTCGATATCGACGGGTTTTCTTTGATTTTCCAGGTTGGGAGACTAAGTATATAATTAAGTACCTATTTTTACTAGTTTCCATTCGATAGTTAGGTACTTACCTCCCCACTTGTTCTAATGAAATTCGGCAATAAGTCTTTCGAAATTCTATGTGTTCGATATGGCCGGGTACTATCACTTTGTTTGTTCTGCCGCTAAGCAGCTTCCAAACACTGCCATAAGAAGAATCGTGGACAACTTTTTTAAAATCCATTTTCAGCGTTGAACGTCTATTTCTGACGATTTAGGTAGGTAATCATTGATTTGTGGATTTTTTTTATTGCTTTGTATGACGAGACGAGCTTGCCGTTCGCCTGATGGTAAGCGACACGACCGGCCATAAACATTAGAAACACCATCCAACACCTTGAATTACCAAGTATTGTCTGGTATTCCACTGCATTCGCCATCCTGAGACATGAGATATTAAGTCTTATCGTGTCCAATAGTTACATTAGCTACAATGTATATATGGACCTGCAGTTTTTATGGCTGTATAGACCAATTCTAGAACAATAATAATTGGAAATTAATGAAGTTGAAATACCTCAACATCCTTCTCGTATATGAAGGGAAGTCGGCGACACAACTGCGGATAGAACACGTGGAGCGTCTGCTTCCTATCCAGCAGCGAGGGCGGGAAGATGGACCCGTCTGATGACTCCAGGCTTTAACAATACATATTTAGCATTACTTCTTAGTGTTCTAGAACTCAAAAGTTATAATAGGGTCACTTTGTTGTCCCTCTGTCTGTATGTCAAATTTTTCTCAGGAACGTGTAGAGGTATCAAATTATTTAATATATCAAATACTTAAATTTACGTCTCTTTTGTGACAAAATCAAAGTTGTAAGTCCACGTGATCAAAAGATATGACCGTTTATATCACTACATTGCGATGGTACAAGAGAATCAAAATTTCAAACTTCCCGTTGACCTAGAATCATGAAATTTGTCAAGAAGCAATGTAAAGCTATGTTGTGATAATTGTTACAATGTTCACATCATCAAATAAAACCTCGTGTAGTGACCACTTAGTTTAAATTATTAGCTGGTATCCCTTCTACCACACATAATGTAAGGAATCCGTTGTGTGCCTGGTATTGTTAACTGTGTGTGTGTGTGTGTGTGTTTTTTCTTTTTTGTATTTATGTGTGTGTAGAGAAATATATAGTTTAAATGGTTTTAAACTCAAAGTGCTCGAAGATTCTGCGATTTCAGATCAAAAAACTACAGTTCAAATACCATTGATGTTACGTTCTGAATGGCGCACATATTTTTCACATTATCTATGAGTTCAATAGTTTATCAGCGAACGATACCGACTGACGACCGTTTATCTTCATGTAACATTGTAAAAATTAACAAATATTCTTTTATATGTATTATTAATGTGGTATTAAAGATTTATTCGCTGTATATGTACCAATTAGTTCGTAACAGATAGATTAAAAATCAAGTGTAGACTCGTGAAATACGGAAGTTGACATTTCATTGAAAATCAAGGATAACTTGATTATGTACTTTAATACCAAGGCACATACGACATTTAGAAGTTATTATTTATGAATTATTGTTCGCTTTAACGGTATAGGAAAACATCGCGAGGACACCTAAATACCTAAGACTCCGTAAGAATTTCGAAGGTATGTGAACTAACTAAGGCTTAAACTCTCTCAGTAGTAGAGGAGGTCTGTGCTCACGAGTGGTTAGTATATAATACAGAGCTGGTATTATTATTTTTATTGCAAAAATCAACTGGGCAAGAGCTGTTGTCTGCTTAGTAATATTAGTAATTGCGTTTCTAAGACTGAAATTTGTGTCTAATGTGGGGATAGGTTCGCCTTCATTACATCATAGGACGTAATACATGGCGAAATGTGAGCGCCCCGCATCTCTGCCTAACTCTTCGAGGATAAATGCGTGATGTTTGTTAGTATTGGTTTGTTTGTTCTAAATATGGTTTAGCACCGTGCTTATTCATTCGCCATCAGGTAAATTTCTATTGGTGGACCCTTTTTTATATGCGTCGCACACGGCAAAGTAATCCTATTGCACCTGAAAGTAAGTGGAGTGGTATTCAATAGAGTGTCGACTGACGAGAGATGATTACTCCTTGGCAGTCGACACGATTATGCCGGCTTGTTGGAACCAAATTCCTATAATGTATCTCCTCACCTGTTACACTCAGGGCTGCTCCAGTACGGCAAATGTTCTTCCCCATCGACCTTCTCGAGGATGTTCATCCTGTCCTTGTCGTTTTCTCCACTGTTGATGGTGAACTTCTCCGATAAAGTGCCGTTTTTCTGAAGAATTATGCAGAATAATTTTTTATTGTAGAAATTGATGGTAGAATTGTACTATTTAGCTGGTGGTAGGATATATTTTATGTTTCATTGAACATAAGGTGTTAAAACCCGCCATAATGTCCAATGTAAGTGTGTCGCGATCCGACCAATACCAAACGAAATACCAAACAATTACTTTGTAATTTAAGGTGTTGGATGTTGTTTCTACTGGTAATGGGCGGTCGTATTGCTTATCATCAGGCGAACGGCAAGCTCGTCTCGTCCGCGTCAAAGTTTCAGGGATAAAATTCCTGTTTTATATTTTCCTGGGGTAGAAAGTAGCCTTTAGCACTAAGGAGTAATATACACCTTTTTTTATTAGTAATTAGTAAAAATTTGCAAAATTGGGCCAGTAGTAGCCGAGATTAGCGCGTTCAAACAAACTTTATCTTATATTATGGTAGAGATTTTGACACTCAAATACCTTATACATTTTCATCATGACGTATAAGTAGATACGTCCTATTAGAACAGATTTATTTATAATATTCTTAAATAGACAGAACCGCGAATAAAAGCTAGTCTAAAATAAATTCATACTCACGCTCGCAAGTAGACCGAACTTTTCAAACTTCCACTGACCCACGAAGCTCAGAAATGGCTTTGCCGTGTTGATAATGCTGTCGTCGTATCCCCACAGGAACCTTAAAACATAACGGTATTTTAACCGACTTCAAAAAAGGAAGAGATTTATCAATTCGACGTGTATTTTTTAATGTTTGCTACCTCAGAACTGGGTCATTTATTAACTGATTTGGAAATTCTTTATTATTTGAAAAATTATACTTCCAGATCGGTCTCGTACAGATAGTTACAAATTTGTTCAGTATTTTGGTTTTAAACTGTAACTGGAATACGTATTATGTCGTCAAAGTAAACGAAATTGCGAATTTTATTTCCCTGTAATATTTTCAAGTGTCTCAAATATTTACTCTTTAGTTATCACATTATTGGACAGAATACAAACGCAGTAGTTGCGCTTCTGCCTACCCCTTTAAAAAAAGTAACTTCTCTATGCCTTTCAGAGATAAAATGCGTCAGTGTGTGTCGACAATTTAATTATATCAGTAGCTCTTACACGCAGTTTCATCCGCGTGATATAGTTTTTCCTGAATAAAAGTCCCGATAAATTCTTTTCCGGGATATAAAGTTTACGTCCTTCTCAGGCTCTTCAACTATCTCTGTATCAAAAATCGAAATCCGTTTGGCAGTTTTTGAGTTCATCGCGTTAAGACAAACGCGGTGAGAGACTTTGCTTAATAATATGTAAGGTTTATTTTGGATGACTGGGCCCTTATTCTGTATGATAGTGTAAACGCGTAACGCGGCCGTGTCATGTTATCTTCGAGAAATGTGCGTGGAATGGTATTCTGTAAGACAAATTTCTATAGTCCTAAACATAATGCGTTGTGTTACGTGCTTGTTACGCACTGTCAAAATAACGTGCGGGATAGAGAATAAGGCCCCTGGTTTGGACTCCGCCGTTATCAAGCTGTTAATACATTGTTCTTAAAAAAATATTTATGATTACGTTACTCTTCTGGACCTTGGGTAGTGAGGTCAACGACGATTCCCCAATTCTATAACGTGAAATAATTGAAGACAATCCTGACAAAATGTTCGAATCCAGTACTTTAGGCATCAAATACTTCTAATACGAGGACAAAACGCTTTTAAATATAATGAAGTGAAAAGTATTAAGTAACTACAATTTTCAATTACTTAGCTGTTCAAAGTAATCAATTAGGTATGGTTCTGAGAACGTGGCCCATTTCATTAAGTTTGTTTACCTGTGAACTGGCAGTTTGACGAATGCCTCAGGATGGTCGGACCACTGCAGCCCGGAGTTGAGGGAGAACTGCATCAGAGTGTTGATGTTCATGCTCACTGTCTTGGAGATCACACCCTGAGGACAATAAATAAATAACTTTATGTAATGATTTCTTATGTTTACGCGAATGTAAGAAGACATAAAAATAAAATTATTTTTAGATTTTATCGTGGATTTTTATATGATTTTCTTACGACGTTTCGAGGAATTTGTAGCCTTCTTGGTTACGGGGGTTCGAGAGAGGGGGGAGGGAGGGGTTGTTGAGGCGTTGCTCGTCCGAAAAGTAAACAAAGGATTTAGTTTTTTCGTTCATCATCAATGGGAACAATTCTGTTAACGCCGTCAAAGGTTAATAGTGTAAGCTTACGCCTGTATCTCGAAGTGATAAGTAGAGATATTTGATTCAACCAGCGTTTGCCATCGAGTAGTAATTTATTTACGTATTATTATGTTAGTATATCTTCTTAACTAACTTCAGAAGAAGGAGGAGGATTAAATTTTCTTTTATTTGTTACATAAGAAATCGGTAATTTCTTAACCAATCTGAAAACACTTTTATTATTGGCTTTCTTTTCCCTCACTTTTTTAATGGTATTTTTGTGTTGGATCCATTTTATATTTTTGTTTCACAGCTTGTCGGCCGAAGCCCCAAGACTGCTGACTATAATATAGACGGCGCCCATCTGTTTATAGTTAGGTATATCTTGTTAAATATTATCAGGTGGATGTCATAAGTTATCGAGAATGGAAACGGGGAAGTTACAGATTTTCCTTGAAGTTAGATCACTGGAAATCTATACTATACTGGCGAATCGATCGCATTCTAGCGATTGCCTTCAAAATATCGACATTAATGTTTCATTTGCACTATACGTATTAAAATTGACGTTACATTAAGGTTGGTCTCGTGTTTCTAGAAATAAATTAACAATTTTTTCTAAGAATACTCTAACTAAGCTAAAATTTACATTCCCAGAACTAGCCGTCATGCTTTAAATTTATAGCTGTCTTCTCCCAATTTAATAAAGTATTGACAAACTAAATACACTTACCAGTAACGGCAGATTCGGCACGTAGATCTGATCGAACTGTGCACCGACCGTCCTGTCCGGGAGGAATTTGAAATGACTGCGCTCTTGGAACGTTATTCTGTCATTTTGGAAGTTTACGTTTACTCGTTCTAAGTCTTGCCTGAAACAAAGGTTGGATTAAAGATTATTGATAGGCCCCTTGTGTAGTGGTAGTGGTGAGATATATTTTATATCCGCCTGGAAAGCGACCACCGTATCCAAGGTATTAAAAATCCGCCAGGGCTTACGACAGTGAGTTGCGTTCCGGGATCAGCTTGTGTATATCCGGTTCTAACAGGCCGGCATAATTGTGTCGACTGCCGAGGGGTAATCATCTCACATGAGTCATCATTCTATTGGATATTACTCCACTTACCATCAGATGGAGTGGGGTCACATTGCCGTTGCAAGTATAAAAAAAAAGTTCGTTCCGTAACAGCGCTTGCACTGCTGCTCGACGGTAGAAATAGTTAGAGACTTTCCCGCCCTCACACCCACCACTACAACTCCTGTAAGCCAGGATCAGCAGTGGCACGCATTTTATGACACCGAGCGGTGAAGCTCGGCGAGCTTGAAGTCTCAGGGAATACGAATCTGTCTATATTCCGCACAGAAATTAATCAAATAGAAAGATGGTAATATTAATTGTCCACTTCTCTCCATAGTAAAGCGGGACCCAAAATTATGAACTAAGAAGGTATTTTAATGTCCGTTTTAAAGAACCACGGATAAAAAGTAAACAGAAGGATTCTATCATGGTAGAAACAGGTAGTAAGATGCTACCTAGTCGTGCCTATAGCTTTCTTTACAAACTAGCTTATAGAATATATAGGTACTGCCTCTTTTTGGCATATCACCAGATTTTAACACTATTTGATTATATTACTATTTGACTATTATTATATTTGACTACATAATACTCAGACATATAGATTTAAATCCGATGACCTAATTTCCACATTTGTTTACTATAATTAACTTCTAATTGCGACGTGCCTAATGTTTATGCCTATAATAATGGTCGAAAGTACAAATATTCTCGGTTATGCTTGTATAGATTTCTAGCTGGGATACATATAAAAAAACCTTATCGGTGTCCTTTTCAGGTGTTCTAGCTTACCCCGTACCCATGAAAATTTCATCAAAATCAGTTTAGATAATTAGTTAACCAATAATCACCTACAATGATTCCATCAACATATTATTTCAAGCAGGCTCAGATTAAAAAATTTACATAGTTTAAAATAAAATTTAATTTCATATAAAAATAAACCAACAAGAATGAAATCAGAATTTGCACAATAATATTCTATGATTAGTATAACAATTTATGCCCATTGTGTGGTTATATTATTTAATTGTGTCCTAACAATAATAATTATTATTAAATTGATCATATCGTATCATATCTTATTCACTTCTATTCTTTCCTCATGATAAAAGTATTGTTCGTAAGCAGTTCTAATGACGCAAACTTAAATACATTAAAATGTTCTATTCCTTAAGTATTAATATTCACTTTCATGTAATTTTCGCTTTCCTATTATTATTTATTAATCCTTGTTCTAGTATTGTACGTAAGGAGTTGTGGTAATGACGCAAACTTATAGATATAACATATATCATTACTTAATAATTATTAATGACAATATATATATAGTTACTATTCATTTGTGGTAAGTATCGGCCTATTTAAATAATTACACGATTGGCTGTCGTGGGGAAAACATGATCAAAAATAGACGCTATCTGCAAACTGATATCGATATCAATAATAAAAAATATTCCCGTCGAATTCATAACCTCCTTTTTGAAGTCGGTTAATAAGTAACTAAATAAAAAGACGAGCGTGTAGCTCTGACACTAAGCACCAGGATTTATAAAAATAAAGTAAATGGGAGTAACAATGTTCCATTCTACCGCGCTAAATGGAGACGCCGGCGATCTGACCCAAACGACGACATTAATCTGACCATTCGCCGTGAGACAGTAAGACCAATACCCCCCCAAATAGTCTTCTGTGTATTAAGGACAGTTGCGGGGTTCTTCTGACGGAAGTTTCTAAGTTGTTAGCAGCCGCTCTTGAGCAGTGCCGCCTAGTGCGGCTGGTCTACACTCAACAAGACCGCAGTTCCGTCCTCGCCGCCGAGGATCTCGCCGCGTTTCCCCTCCCGACCTTTCTAACAGTTTCGCCCCGCGTACCCTCAAATGCAGTAAGGGATAGATTGTTTAGTACGCTCATCCCATAATTGCTGATGTCTCATGCTGTCTCAGTGGCCATCCAGTACAGAGACTCGCACCCGGTAGTGGGTTGCCTAGCATAGTCAGTTAATTGTCAAGGGTTGCGGGCATCTATAGCGCTCACCCAAAGGTCCGGTGTTTGTATAAGCTGACCTTTGATAGGCTAATAAAGGTATGACGCATAAAAAAAAGTTACAACTGTCCTGCTCTGACACAGATCGTTACTATAACTCTTGTAAAAGATGATAGTGGCACATATTTTTTGATGCCAAGTGGCTTTGACGAGTTTCTAAAAGTACTGATCTATCTTTGTGTTATGAATGAGGGGTTTATTCAACAGATACATAACGACTTAGTATTGTAAATCAAAACAATAATAAGAAGCAATTAATAAATAAATAAAGCAGGAAGCGTGCATGTTTGTGGAAGATAAGCTTAGACTATTAGTGAACCTTATCGAAAATGTTGCAGCAATAATTTAAACAATGTCAGATGGCGGCCGTGTAACCTATTTGTGGGATCTATTAATTGTGAAATCAGTATAAAATTAGAGACCGTTAAGATATGCGTCTGATGTAAGCGTCGAATGCCAGTTTCATTGGTGATTTTTTTTCTACCAGGGATACCAGACTTCAGGTTTCCGTGGGTTTTCTGAGATTCGAAAATGTCAGGATTTTTAGGAATTAATGAAATACCTACCTCCGCGCTGTCACCGTAGAGAGACGGGCAACAAAATTACTTTTAAATTTTTGTTAACATCGCGCGCGTTCACGCCAATATTGGTAGGACATTTTTATAGAAATCAGGCTATTTATCAGGATTTCCCTGTGAGATACCTATCGGGTAACTTTACTCGCAATGAGTATTTTTGACCACATATCTGTGCCAGAACACGCAGTTCCCAGTTGTATAGCATTTATTGACGTGTCTCGTCGTCAGCTACTTACCTTTTTATTATATGGGAAACATACAATAATTTAACTCTCATAGACTAGTTAAGATAATTAAAATACAGAAGTCATAGTTTCCACTAGTGTAGTACAGTAGATATTATTGTTAAAAGTTGTTAATCACTAACAACTTTTATTTACGTTGTTTTTATGAGACCGACTATTGTCACGGCGTTTTTAGTAACACGGATAGTTGATACGGGTATAACGTGGCTTTAAAGTGATTATCAAGAGGTCACTTAAGTTTGTCTAATAAACATTATAATAAATACTTTAGATGTATATTTGGGAATTAGACTAAGATATTTCGATAAAGAATTATGTTAAAACAGTTTCTGTAGTCCATTGCAGTATTGCACCTTCTTTCGCCGAGACACCTAGCGATCCGAACTAATTGCCTAATAAACACTTCGCTCAGTCTCGTTGAGATGTTATTTTGGAATCACCGGTCTTCGATACAGGGTTATGTCGTTTAGTAAAAGAATAACATCGCTATTTGCCATCGGAATGATTGGAACGTTAGCCGGTTAACATGACATTACGCGTGTCACGGAAAAATAACCTTATTATGAAATAAATAATAAGGTTATATTCCCGTGACACGCGTAATGTCATGTAACTGTCATGTAGTTGTCATGTTTGCCGGCTAACATGTCAAGCATTGAGTGGGGGAGACCGCCGCGCTGGGCCGAGTTCCATCTATATACCAACAATACCGTCAATACCCTACGGTGGCCCTACACTCATTAAACGATTACCGAATGTTTAAAAACTACGATAATCGATTCATAGAGGTAAAAATATATTTAGGAGCCTTCCAGCAATTTAATGTGTAGAGGTAGGGCTAGATGAGGTACCAGGCCGTCGCTCCACGGGCGATATAATGCACAATACATGACGACTAACGTGTGGAAGCGACGGTGCAAAGTTCTGCAGATAACCCATTTGATTCGTCGCCTACGTGAGACAAAACATAACAGTCGACTTTCCCGGTCCTTTGTAACATTTTAAACAAAGTTAAATTTAATTATTCTTTAGTCCATCAGTTGTTCAAGCAGAAGTTTCCAATGGAATAGATCAGAAAACTTCTTACGTTTATTAAACTAATTGGTATACGGTGCATTGGCAATTAAACTCTTATGGTAGAGGAGGCCTATGCCCAGCAGTGGTTCAGTATATAATATAGGGTTGGAATTATTATTTGAAAATATGCTGTCGGATGTTGTGGTTATTCTAGTAATTATGTCACATCAAATAGCATCACACTTCGTTCTTCGAAGTCATAAACAAAATCAAAACATCTTCACTCATTTCATAATCAACCAACAAGTTATATTCATTAATTAGTTCATTAGTCAACATTCATTCATGTTTACATACAAAAGTATTACACACGAAGAGATTTTACTCTGACGTATGTTCCGTGCAAACCATATTACGGTGACGTTGACGATTCGAACTTCGGATTCGATAATCGTGGAATTTAGCGTGACGTTCAAATGTATTTACTTCATGTAAACACAAACTTGACGCAACAAACTTACGTTATCTGTTAGACATAACATTAATCAGATGTTTATCAAGTGGTGGAGCAAGTAGCTCGTCTGAGAGTTATGGTAATTAATTCTTTATTAGCAGCATAATAATATAATATCAGTTCTGTATTATATACTGTCCCATTGCTGGTCACGGGCCTTTTCTATTACTGACAGGGATAAGGCCTTAGTTCACCACGCTGGCCAAGTGCGGATTGGTAGACTTCACACACCCTCAAAATTCCTATAAAGAACTTCTCAGGTATGCAGGTTTCCTCACGATAGTTTTCTTGACCGTTAAAGCGAGCGATAATTCACAAAGAATTCACACATAATTTAAGAAAAGTCAATGGTGTGTGCCCTTCGGATTCGAACCTGCGGACATTCGTCTCGGCAGTCCGGTCCACACCCAAGGCTTTCGCCGCTTTTTCTTAGTAGCATGACTGACCAGAAATTTGTTCTCAATTCTGATGGCTTCATTGTACTAATCACTAATTAGGATTCGTATTTTAAATCTCACAACGCTAAGTAAGTATCTATAATACTTAGGATATACTTTCAATTTCAATAAGACAGTGATTACAATGTTTTAAGTATTTAAAATGGACTTGCACTTAGCAACGAAGAGCTTTCGTTAGCGTAGTAAAAGTCATTGTTTTATCTGTGGAAGTAAAGTAAATATTTATAGTATTAATTATTTCTTAACGCTATTGTTTTAATTATTTTTAATATTGGAATGATTGTGTTTTGTTTTCGTTTATTGTAGTCTAACCTTTGTTTTGGCTAGAGTATTATGTAGGTACATTTTAAAGTTTAAAAAATATTCTAGATGTTTAAACCAGATGCTGTTTTTAAAAAATATGTTAAACATTGTTACCTATAGACTAAAATTATAATATATAGGCAAGCACGTATTACTGCGAAAATTATAAACAGCGATCAGACACCGATGCTCATTTTTGCAATTAGGAAGTTCCTTATAGGTAGTCTCAATAATTCAACAAAAGAAGGTAATCAAATTCCTGGCAGGCGGGGAGAGGGTCGACAGCCGACCACTCTGAGTACATCCATGCACAAGAATCATATTCGTATATTTTATTGACGCCGTCAAAAGAAGGCGACTACAAGTAAAAAAATGTGAAGTCTCAATTTCCCCTTACGCTTTGGCGACAAACAAAATATTGTTATACGAGTGAATCACTGAGTGATTCCACTGCACCTGATGGTAAGTAGTTACCATATAGAGTATCAATTGGCGAAAAATAATTGTCAACACCATTTAGCCGGACTGTTCGAGACTTGAAAATTTTTGATTGCCATTAATAGCAAGACGAGCATGCCCCTCGCCTGATGGTAAGCGATACGACTGTTCATAAACAAAGTACTGCGTGGAACTCCACTGGACACCCTGAGACTGAATACGTCTAATAATACCCAGTCATTACACTAGCTAGAATGTCCTTCAAATCGAAACAACAGCGGATATCCATTGCTACTTAATTGCAATACTTACGAGTACGCGTACGGCCCGACCTCCTGCACATGGAGCCGCTCGTCCAGCCCGAGCCGCACTCGGTCCCAATTGGTGTAGTTGAACAGCCTCACCTTCATCAAGGGCTGCACGTTCGGGTGCTGCCATATTGAGTACGCTATGGAGTTGTTTCGGATCACCATGCTCTGTGAAGGAGAAACAATATCTGACTGACAGAAACTTGATACAAAAATCACAAAAACTTGTGCATTATTCTCGATCAAGTCTTCTATAATACTAGTGTTCTGAGCTGAAGAAACTATTTGGTAGACAAGCATAGAGCTGGCAATTCATAACATACTTTTGTTGGTGGACTTTTTTATCATGACAATGTAAACTGGACCTTATGAACATATAGTCCAAATATAATTTTGACCAATGAGTTACCGGTAAGATTGAAGTTTTTAATGCCAGCCTAACGCTGGGCTTGTAACCAGTGGCGGCCTTGAGCGACGCGAGACCTCAGGCAAAAGCAAAAAAAGTATCCTGATTTTAAAAGTTTTGTTGGTAAGATCGTAATAAAAGGCCCTCCAAAGCACCGCGCGAGGCCCCTGTAAGCGCGAGGCCACGGAAGGTTGCCTGGTCCGTCTGTCTCTAAGGCCGGCACTGCTTATGGCTTTTTTGTCTGATTGGGTTTATACTTGGACTAGACTGTATTATTGTCATTGAAAATCTGACTATAACTTACCGATAACACAGCATCATTGATTGTGTTGGTAAAGCAGAAGCATATCGTGCCGATTAAACTGAGCACGAAGGTTGCTGTGAGTATCACTAGTGCTGGAACAAGCAGACACTCATTATGACATCTACTTAGTACTTCTTTCTTATGTGAGAGTTCGCCGGAGTACCTACCTATTGGTTTGCCTTTTTGTTACACTAAGCAGTAGAAGCCAGACCATTAGCATTACGAATTGCTGTTGTTTTTTACTTCGACCTGGTAATATCCCATGTCGATTTTATTGGCCAAGTATTGTATTTTTAATGTGCTGCGAAAGCTATTCAGTTTACAATCGGCCGCGTTCTTGATCCTTCTTTGAAGGATTTAGCTGTAGAAAATCATCTTAGAAATATCGTTACAGTTTTGTTCGACCTAAGAATGAAACCCACGTCCATCTATGATATACGCTGTCACTAGATCAAAGATGCAGTCTGTTGTATTGAAAGGCTATCGAAATTCTCACTGACATTTGTTAGTATGCACTATGCAGATGTCCTTAACAATTTCAAGAATATTAATTCCCCAGGAGATATATTTCTATAAGCTGTTAACTTTGTTACCTACTGATGAAATGAAAACAAAATTACCATACATCGTAAACTATCGTCGAGCGAAAGATCACAAACATTTAAGATAAAATATACTTGAAAGTATATTTTCGACCTCTGATATGAATCGTATGATTATGTTTACATAAATAATAATTACTTATATGTATAAACACAGAATCTGATAATAATACTTAAATTGTTTAAATTAAAAGATATTCGGGGTTAATGTCAAGCAATGTTAGGGGTGAGAAGTGACCTTGCTGTAGTAGTAGTCGATATTTTTGACGTTTCTTATCTGAACGGGGTTTTTCTATTTTCTGCTTTATTACGGCTAGCATAGAATTTAATTTAGCTCTTTCTAGTTTTTTTGCCTACATATAAGATAGACAATCCACAAAATCCGGTGAGTTTAAAATGTGAGTTTTACACTGAGTTCCATAAATACCAGAGTTAAACGCAGAGATTTGGAAAAATTAATTTCTTAATGCGGTAACTTTTTAGTGTCGTTTTTTGGTCAAATAATTTTACCGGTATTACGTGGTATTCAAACACAATATATCTAGGTAGTCTTGAAAAAAATTTAAAAAATATATATTTGTAAAAAGAACAGTTTTATTTTTAAAAAGTTAGTTTGAAGACTGGCCGTTACGTGTACCTACCAAAGTTTATCATTCGACTCCCCATGAGTTATTACTGTCTATCTTGATGATACGCAGTAAAAGTATGTAATATTTCGTACGTGTTATTATTTTGGCGGTTTTATCTTGTTTTCATAGCAATAGAAGACTGCGTTGTCAGTGACGGTGTGTTTTTTTCGAATGCATGATGCCAATGGACTTCACAGTCCAAGGGATTTAACTAAAATGCGTTTAAACATTTCTTAACGAAAAGAATATAGACAAATGTATGGGAATGATATATCCTATCGATAATATTATCGCATGTCATTCTTATACATAACGTTAGCGTTAACGATTGTAGTAACGCATTTTGGCTATTGATCCAGATATGTTGGTTAACCATTTATTCAATTTCTTTATTTATCTCTATGTTCGGTTATGGTTGCCTGAATTATGTCCGTCTAATTTAATGGCAGTACAGTGGCTAACTCTTGGCCGCAGTTTCTCAGAAACAACGGAAGGGGTGTGTTCATTGGATGTTTTGCAATGGGGCATCGATATATATGTACTGCGTACTAGATTTGGCGTTCCAAACATTCACTGTGTTTAATTGAATTGAACTGTAATCCATTCAAACTGACTTTAGTATAATCAATATTGACAGCTTGTGGTTTTGTACGGAGTGGCGCTCATGATATAAGAACTCGAGTCTAAGTGTAAACTTGGAAACCTGAACAAATAGTTTATATGGACGTTCGTGTCTATAGAATATACGTCAATGTGCAAATGCGAAAGTTTAGATGGATGTTTGTTAGTCAAACATGTCAGAACTGCTCAACGAATTAAGATTGAATTAGGCACAAAGAAAGGGCATAGTATTTTATTCTGAAATAGCATATAAGCTACCAAAGAAAATATATATCGGTACTTTTATCCTGGAAAAACATTTTCGTATCGTCCGAGCCTTGAGCAAAATCAATCATAAATTCATTAGTCTATAATCTTATGACACTTACAAACATAAAACAATATAGTGTTTGTTCCTACTGTTATTCCAAACAGCAGTTCATGTTTTAGTTTAAGTTAACTCATAAGAGTAGGTACCGCTTTTGGATTTGGATGTAATTGGCATTCAGATACTGTCCTAAACTCCTGAATAAATATATCGGCTATATTTATCTCCAAGTAGAAAGCTGGCGATGCGTACTCGCACCGATTCCCAGCTGTGGACCATATAGGAAACAAGCCATGTGGCACTCTTTGATACTTTCTCCTTCTTCTTCTCAGTCGTACAATCCTTGCGGAATGGTCGTAGTCGTGATCGTCTGAAAAATTTATTACGACTTTTGCGAAACTTCTCCATCTCTATCTATTCAAGGTGCTTCATGTACATTCACTAAGGGAACATTTTCTCCAACCCCATTAGACATAAACTTATATTTCAAGTTTAACACATCACTTTCGACAGAAATAAACGTACCTATGTGTTAAAATTGTAACGTCCATTTTGTGGATACTATTCCAGTATCACATTAATATTCACCTCGTTGTAACAGGAACACAAATTGAGACCTAATCGACCTGGTCTAGACTACACTATCATTCAATTGACCCACGTACTTGTTAATGTTATTCAACGAAACACTGTAGGGGTGTTTGTTTATGCATATTAATGTGTCTAGAGACTGTCTGCGTAGGGATTTCTGTAGCAAAGAAAGACTAGCATGTGTGTAATGCTGCAGATTGTCCACTGCTAAACATGAGCCTCCACTAAAGATTTCCAGATCGATGAATAAACAGAAGCAACCTGCATCTAGCGGCCTCCTGCACCTTTTAGTAGGTCATCAGTCCACCTCGCGGGTGGACGTTCGACGCTGCGCTTGTCAGGTCGTGGCCTCCACTCCAAAGATCTGCCCATTGCCACTTCAGTTTGCTAATCCGATGGGCTATGTCGGTGACTTTCGTTCTTCTACGAATCCCGTTGTTTTCGATTCGATCACGTAGAAAATAAAACTCTTGTTCTTACACGGATTTCCTCATTTCCGCTTCGATCACGTAGAAAAAAAAGAGTTCTATTTCTCATAAACTCCTAATCAGAATCGTATATGCGCTACTGGTCTGAAGGCTATACACGGGTAGAGTAAATAGCAGAGTAGTAAAGTTTAGTACAAACTATGCTACTAACTATATTGGTATACCAAAGTAAAAACAAATGGTAGTCAGAGCTGAATCGAATTTATAAAAACTGGTAACAATTGGAACTGGTAAAGTAATACGCGTGTTGACTCAACTATTTATTGTACTCGTGTTCACGGGGATGAAATAAAAGAAATGTTGAAAAGAGAGGAGAGGGACGAAGATGCTTAGCCGTCGGCAAGCACTCGTTATTACGAATGCACAAAGTTGCACAGGCAGAGTGGTATCCTGATGGTAGGATATCTGCACTTTTCATAAACTCCTATAAAAAAATCATGGATGCGCTACTGGACCTTTATAATGATAGACCTGTATTATATACTGTCCCACTGCTGGGCACGGGTTTCCTCTACTACTAAGAGGGATTAGGCCTTAGTCCACTAGAACTTTCAGTAATTACACCTTTAAACGCTAAAGATGCATCTATGACTTGGTATTGTGTTAAAGGAAGATGGAGATCCCATAGAAATTCAACTATGGTGTAGGAAACTTGATAGTTGGCCGATTTATGTAAAAAAACATGTTTGTGCGTTATCCCTACAGGTATTCCCCGAATTTAAACCACAAGCGATATTAGTCAATGTTATTATGCTATGTAAATGCACATAAAATATTCGTCTCAGACATTAGGTTATATTCGATATTATCTAAGTTCGCAGCTCTTAAATCATTTTGTTGCGTCGTTATCACAGATCTGACATGTTGTATAAACAATAACTATATAATATATTATTTGTATAAGGAAAGTTATAGATCGGAGCAGCTTGGGCGGTAACTATGACATCTCACATACACGTGGTTTCCCTGAGATAGGAAACAATGAATTGCTCAAAGTCGCTGATGATAAGGTCCTGGACACTAATATAGTTATGATATTGTAAAACATTTTGCTATATTTTACTCTGCAATTATTAACTTATTTGACGAATGAAAATAACGAGGTTACTATCTCATACAATTAAAATAGAAGCCATAGGTATTATTATTATTAAGGGTATAGGTACAAAATACTTACATGTATAATATTTTTTTCCAGACTGTTTCCCCCAACATAAAGCGGACCACTGGTTTTTAACACCTGAACACGTAAATTGTCCCCTGCCGCATGTTGCACACCCCTGGATATTTCCCACCATTGTATCTTCTCTAATTAAAATTTTACCCACTCCATTATGAGGTGCGATAATGACAAGTTTTTCTTCATTTCCTTTCGGCAGCATTGGCACCGAAGGTATCATTTTGTCGTTGTTTACTTGATCCATTTTTTAAGTTCTAATAGGATATTTTTTTAAAAGAAAATCACGCGTTCATTGTTTTTTTAATCCTGTGAGTTTTATGGATATTTACTTTTTTAAGACTAAAAGTCCTCCGTTGCTATTATTATTTTTAAAATTAGAATAATATATTTTTCAAAACAGAAGAAACGTTTTATCACATTAAAAAATATTATAAGTGCCAGTATTTTAAATTAATTTTAAGTGTTTACGAAAAATAATATTTTTTGTTTTTATTTATGACAGTATTTTAAAAGTCGAATCACTGAAACAAACACAGATTATATCGACTTTAGTGCACTTTCGCGGTATTGGGGACAATACGCGCCAACCGCTTGATAGCAACTGACGAGTAACTGACTGCTCGTGGGTCAAGCGGTCTGGCTTATCAGGAGTATTTTTTTTTACTTGATGTCATTAAATAGGTTATCGTTACTTTACGTGATTTTACAAGATGAACAAGATTTTTCTATGTCATTAATAATATAATAAATGATCAAAGGTTATAAGTTTTTAAATGAGTTCGTTGCAAGGAAATATATATTTTTTTATTTTAACTTTAAAAAACATCGTAATTTAATTACTTAACATGAAATTGTAACGAAAATATGATTTTGCATACGATTTCGTTACTTAATTCTTACCAAATAATTATTTATTGAAAAAAAATGAAATTTGTATTAATATTAAGTACTAGCTTTTCCTCGCGGGTTGTCCCGCGGAAAGGGGATATCCCGGATATTTTTTTTTCCGATTTACTTGATATGTATCGTTATATTATGACCAAATTACACAAAATCTAAATTGTAGCCTATGTGTTAAATCCGTTCAGTAGATTTTTCGTGAAAGAAAAACATACAAACATCCTCATACATTTTCGCATTTATAATAGTAGTAGGATATAGGCAATAGATGGGTATTGTTCCAAATCACCGATAAATAATGGACTATACAAGCCGTGACGTCACCGCCATTCATTTGAAGGCGTGCGACGGAGACGGCGCTCTATTTCCATTACGCATCTATTTCAACCCGAGCTGTTTATTACAATATTAGGCTGTGTATTTTTTTACTCTGCAACAAATCATTAACATCGCAAATATTTAATTTCAGATGCGTATGTCGAGAGCTGAGAGGTCGCGGGTTCAATATCGGTTCAGTGCCGGCACAGTGATAACAACTTTTGATATCTGTCGTCGTTTTATCTTGCGCTTTGAAGTTAAACGTTTGAGCAGCGAGATAATTCTTATATTACAAAATAGTCGTTCTAATGTCTGACGTGTGTTAGACGATAGTTTACAATTTATGTTAGTCATTACGCTTATGTCACCGAAAGGGTAGGCAGATGCACCTACGTTTATCTCTGTAGGTATCATCCTAAGGTCGACTGGTAGAAAATGTCTCTGGCATTAGGTCCACCTATACATACCTATATACTTCTCTGTATATAAAATATTAAATAAAAAACATAATACAATTAAAAGAATATGTTAGTCCATACTTATTGCATAAAAAGGAGAAGGTTCTCAATTCATGATTTTTTTTGGAGAAGAGTCAGTTTTTTATGTTTATTTCCTGAGAACTCAGTTTATATATTAACCGATTTGAAGAAATATTTTTCTATTTGAAAGGATATACTTCCAGATTGGTCCCATGGAAATATTTTAAAAATCACATTAGTTTTTTGGTTTTTAAACCGACATATCAAGAATAAGTGTGTCGTCCAAGTAAACCAAAATGCGAATTTTGCTTTCCCGTCATATTTTTAGGTTTTTTTACCCGACTACATCAGAAGGAGGGTATTGTTTTATGTGCAATTGAATGTCAAGACCGCCAGGAAGTTATCTTAGTTATAAACAGTAGGTATAATATTTCTTAGAACGGCACTGCGCTCGTTGGCTTGCCACGTGAAGTCTCAATCAACAATAATCAACTTCTTAAACAGGTATAAACTGACCAGTCAAATAAAAAACCCTGCGTTTGGGGCGCCAATTTTGATTTTTTGGTTATAAAGTTAAGGTTGTTAATACAAAAAATTCGTTCTTTGTTTTACCATAACATAGTTAGGTTAAGTTTTTCTGGTCAGGCTAAACGACAAGGCCACTGCTTGATGTCAAAAAATAAAAAAAAATAAAAAAAAATAAAAATGCTTTATTCATCACGTAGGCGAACATAGTTGCTGCACTTATGATAAGTCAAGGTACATGAGAATATTTAATTATTACTTAATTAAATTAGCTTATATAAACAAAGGCAATTTATATTGAAAATAAAATAAATGAAAAATATACTTAGTAAACAAAGAAGCCAGCTCGGGCTGGTAGGGAAGAATACACAACAAAAATACATTATTTGTACCTACTCAATTGAAAATGTGTATATAACACGATTCTGGTAAATTTCTATGGCTTGCATGGCGCAACCAAGCGGAGATTAAGAATTAGCTAACTAAGTATTTGCTATACATTAATGGTAAAGGTGTCGGCATCCTCTTTAAGTATGTGACAAATCTTGTAAGAAAATAAGAATATACGTCGCACCGGAAGAGATGAATTACATTGTTCGTGTGACCTAATTCGACGCGTTAAGGGGACAATGATCTCTCTTTGTTCAGAGTAGTGAAGGATAAATTTTATGAAAGAGAATCCGACACAACATAAGCAAGGTACTTGCATAAATGCGGTCTGCAAATCGTTCTAATAATAAGACTAATATTTAGACTTGGCACATGAGGTTACCGACATGTGGGATGTGGACTCTACAGTTATTGTCCCGATTGTCATTTCTGCGCATTGGTTGATACCAAAGAGCCTCGACCAACATCTACGGAAGCTCTCAATTGCCCGTTGGGTCGGAGGCCAGATGCAGAAGGCAGTATTACTGCACACTACCTCCGCGGTGTAGTTGTAATGCATACGTACGAGCATGACTACTGCGCTGAAGTCCTGTTCGAATCCCTAGTCGGGCCTAAAATGATTGCGACTAGGTTTTTCCATTTTAATTATCAGGTCGGAGTCAGAAAGTTTGAGGACGTGATACCCTTGGAAAGCATGTCAGGCCGTTGCTTCTGCGCCTGAGCTTTTCCGGTCATGTTGGATCACCGTATCACCGGACTTTGAGAGTAAAGGAACAAAGAATACACCTGTGTATTGCGCACACGCTTGTGCGCTATAATATCTCCTGCGTACCTGGCCGATCTCCATTAAGATTTACCGCCGTCGCTGAAATTCGGCTAGGAGGAATTCATTATTTGGACTCCAAAATAGTTATCGCAGGTCATCGTAGCTTTGGTTAGAGCTTTATTGATTTTTGCAATCAATGATCGAATTAATTACACCAGGTATAATGTCCTTCCAACCATGACAGCTGAAAAATAAATAAATGGAGCGGTGATACACACTTACGGCTTTAAGGCTGTGTGCCTCCAGTATCTCTTACCTATAATAATAATATCAGCCCTGTATTAAGTATATACTGTCCCACTGTTGGGAACGGACATCCTCTACTACTGAGAGGGATTAGGCCTTAGTCTACCACGCTGGCCTAGTGCGGATTGGTAGACTTCACACACCCTCGAAATTCCTATAGAGAACTTCTCAGGTATGGAGGGTTCTTCACGATGTTTTCCTTCACCGTTAAAGCAAGTGACAATTCACAAAGAATAAACACATAATTCTTAAGAAAAGTCAAAGGTGTGTGCCTTTGGGATTTGAACCTGCGAACATTCGTCTCGGCAGTCCGTTCCACAATCAACTAGGCTATCGGCGCCTCTATTTCTTACTTACCTACATTGTTTATCAAGACATTTAAACGTTAGAAACAATCACCTCTTCTTATCAGTGGTATAAAAAAATATTTGTATTTATTTTATTTTAATGGTATATGTTCGCCTTGTCAGAGATGTGAATTATTTGAAATATATGTATTTTAAATACAAATACAAAATTCAAAATACCTATTTTCGAAAAGTATTTAGTATTTTATTTGAAATACTTTATATAAATATTTTGTATTTGTAAGATACAAAATAGTTTTGTTACATTTTTAATTCATTTTTCTTATTTTTCATTCTTTTAAATTTCGAAATTAGGTTATTTATAAACGCTCTGATCGTAATCTTTGTCACCAAGAACAATATTATGCCAACACTAGGCGTCAAACAAATTTGAAATCAATGGCGATGACTACATTAGATCTGGAAACACTACAATATTTAAAAGATGAAGACAATGCTTTAGAAAGTCTTGAACAGATGCCCAAACGTAAAAAAAAAACTCTTCCTTAAATATAATACCTGCTTACCAAGTTCTGAACCTTTTGAACGACTACTTTCATTCGGTGGAATTATTATGAGGCCCCATAGAATTAACATGAAAGATGAACTCTTTGAACATACACTTGTATTAAAATCAGTTAAATAAGGACCAGGTATTTTATTTGGAAAACCTATTTTGAAATTACGTATTTTGCATTTTGTATTTAAATACTTTTATTTAAAACTATTTTGTATTTCTATTTTAAATACTAAACTAACAATGTATTTGTATTTTGTATTTAAATACTTTTACTAAACTATTTTTCACATCTCTGCACCTTGTATGTTTTGTTTTGAAAATACTTCAAACATGTTCTTAGAGAGATGCTAGTTGCTACTAGCGGTTTCGCCCGCGTGAAAGCCTTTCCTGCCACAAAATTTTCTAAAACACGATACGACGGCAGCGCCATCTATTTTAGAAAATAAAAAAAATCATTTTTTCCCATGGGCGCAAATTGTCAGGCTCAGAAGTAGCCTATGTGTTAATCCAGGACATGGTCCACCCTTGTATCAAATTTTATCCAAATTTGTGCAGTTGTTTTTGCGTTAACCTCCAACAAACATACAAACATTTTCACAAACTTTCGCATTTATAATATTAGAAATAAATGGGATAGGACGATTGTAATTTCAAGAAATAAGTTACAGAAATCATAGGTATGCACAACGTTAGGAAACAAACAAGATATCGCATATTACCCTACGTTTCATGGAAATTCTGTTGCGTGATGTGATAGGTACCTACTACACAAGCTTCCTGTCAAATATAATATATTCTGGTACTATGTGTCAGCTGCGACAATGTGACCTCTATTGCAATGATTTGACTATTTCTGCCTCTACTCAAAGGTGTGCACCACTTAAAGATTTTATAGCCACCGGTTGCTAGAGGTCTAGGATGACAACCGCAGCGCAATGTCATGAAGCAGGCAGTGAGACACTTGCCATAAACCTCAGAATTCTAGCCACTAGGTTACTTGTTGCATGATTTTTTTATTAATTTATTTATTATAAGGACAAACAGTGGCAATTACATTAAATCAATTGAACCTTATAAATGACTAACAATATTTTAAATGCATTACCTTTAGTTGCCACAGCATGCATTGATATGTTGGAAAAAACAATTATAAAATATAATTGATATAATTATAATATTCATATAATTGATATAATTTTACATCAATAGGTATGCAACACGCGTTGAAAATTCGTTTCACTATAAGACCACGTGTCTGGAACGGATCGAAATGTTTTAGCCATCTTTAGTTTTGATACACGCCTGTCATTTTATTAATCGGTTTAGGGAAATTCCGCCATTGGCAGTAGGTAGGTATTTTATAATTAAAATTTCTGGGTATCTACTATCTTACAAACAGCCATGTGGGTTATACATGTTAAATTATATTAAAAAAACAATTTGATTTTTATTTACATTATAGAACGAAGGTATAGGTTTCTTCAGCTATCATTCGAAGACTATTGCAACATTAATAAAAACATGTCTGTTCCCCAAATATAGCGAGGGAAGTAGAAGATGCCTTCCTGACCCCCATTATGATAATGTAATGAATCTAGTCTCGAGGAAAAATCAGTTGATATATTGTTTCGACGCCATCTTGTGTTATTTTGCGTTATTGTCACGTGATGTCTGCGTGGTGGTATTTATCTCCTCGGTTTAGTAAATATACTATTTTTATAGTATCCAGTTGTTAGTTTGACTCATTCATTGCCTAAGTGATAAATAAAGCGTCTTCGGTGCATTGTACCCGTGAAGAATTTAAATGGGATAAAAAAAGTAACAAATCTTGAAACAAATAAATATTTATTATAGTACAATGAGTATTTCAACACCAGATAACTTATTTAAGTCAACCGTTTCCGCGGTGGAATATTACCAGAGTAAAAATATACGATGTCGAAGAATAAGTCGAGAATAATATAACTATATTGTCGCACATACATCTCTCATTGGTCGCCATTTAATTCATGCTTGCAATTATTACCAAAAGTCTGCAGTGAGCTTTATGGTCAAATTTAATTCGAACATTTAAATTAGCCATATAGTTTATAACAAAAATAATGATTTATGGATGAATTCGACCATCATAAATGCTGGTTAAAATTATACCAGCGCGGAAAAGGTAAGAAACAGTACATAGAGATTCGTCAGAATATATTACAGAAATAAACTAGTATCACATTTAAGTTGGACACGCACATTGCTAAATTCGACGAACAAAACACGTAATTACAATTTCTTATACATAGATGGCGTTGCATTCAACATTGCGCCTAATATTTGCCACAAATATTTTTCATGATTTTATTCAAAAGATGGGGTACTTAAAATATTTATCGAGTTTGCCATATAAGATAAGGTTTTTGAATATGCCACTTATCAACTTATTTATATTATGTCAAGTATTTAAACAAAATTAAAGAGATTAAGATGTTACGCGTAAATCAAATTTCGATATAAAAGAACAATGACACATATCTTACATATAATTTTCTAATGACGTCTCACGATTATACGATTATCAAATATTATAAGGCTTTTCGGTTTGTATAAAAATATACTGTTGTACCTCATCAATGCTGCGTAACAATTTATGTTTCTAGGTAAGTATACCTTGATAAGAAACCGAATCTGAAGTGGTCCAGTTATTAATTATGAATATCAATATTATGCAGCAGCGCCGCACTACAGAGTAAACTCGGCAACAATTTAAATGCAACCTTGCATCGTTATAAATACGAGTGACATTAGAGTTATGCGTGGTTACTGGGTATATGTAGAGTTTGATCACTAACTATAGCCGTAAACGTAATATGGATTTAAGGTTCAGGCTTTATTGTTACAGAGTTGATTTTCTCTAAAACTCATCTGCGCCATCTATAAAACACAAAATATTACACATTTACTTATTCTATTTTAAAGTACTTTCATAAATATTAGCTGCCTTTAGGACTAAAAATAAATTAATAAATACACCCATAGTCACATATAGTTCTGACTTCAGTCTCCACGCTATTTTATGTTCTTGTTACGGACCATTAGAAACTCTCACAAGATTTACAGCCGGAACAAAATGTTATATTACAAAAGTCTCGGCACGCGAACAAAACTTGTGACACTGTATATAACAGATGCAACACAAAAACCATATTGTTCTAATTGAAATGAAACTTACATGTAAGTTTTCAAATTATAGAATATGTTTATAGTCAATTTAATAAATTATAGTTCAAGTTTTTAAGATAATAGTAACTTTTACCTTATGAGCAAACTTCACAAACTGACTAATTATTTTGTCTGAGTATACATTGTTCAGGCAACCTTACATGTTTCGTGTTTGTGAATTTTACCCACTTACAGAAATGGAAAATGAAGTATATTAGTGAAGTACACAAAGTAAATGCATAAGAGCTTTAATTATTGTTATAAGTACGTTTATAAGTTATGAGAAAGGTCTGAATTATAGCTAGTTCCAATTTAGGCGGAAATTCAATTTTGATGAGAAGGAAGTATGATTTCTGTGTCATGCGAGATGATATAGATAGATTTATGGGTTTGGATTCAAATCACTGTGGATTTTCCCGCCTTAGTTAAGGCTCTGTGGCCCGCACATTTCTTATATCCACGCCTAATCTCTTCAGACCCCTCTTACATTAATATTGACTATCTAAGTTTACGTTTTTATTGGACCCATTGGTTTCTATTTTTAGTTTGATATCGTGGTCACATTCAGAATTACAAAAACAAAACATTTTCAGCATATCATGTGCCGAAAAAAAATATATTTGCATCATATTTTTTTTCTTAGGGCCGAAACATAGTCATAACGTAATATTATAAATGGTCCTGCATAAATCAGAGCTATGACTGCCGCAAGTCCCTATTTTTGTAGTAAATAAAACAAAGGCCCATTACCGATTTTTGCGTTTTGCAGATTATAAAATAAAATATTATAATTGAACACAATTTCAACCTAATTTAAAAACATTCAATGAAACTAGAATTTTTATAGTGACCCTCATTCGGCATAATCGATATACGTACTACACACAAACTCTGGTTTACACGCCATTTTTTATACTTAAATTTATGTACACGTGTCTACATTTATAATTTATATAAATAACAATAAATAGAAGAAAATTTGCAAAAACACATCTTTGTACGTAAAATTCATAAAATTTTTAATATTTACAAATAACGACAAAAATAGATCGCAAACGCTGTTTTGAAATATCTGTTCAAAAATCCTTGGTGGTTTTATGAATTTACAATGTTTAGGCGTATTAATTTAACAAGAAATACGGTACAAATGCGTATTTCTTGTAAACTTGGCGCAACGGACACTAAAACACCCTAAATACAAATTTATTTGGTCATTGTGTGATGGTTGGGGACGTCGGTCGTTGTGCCACAGAGACGTGTGCATCCAAACCGTCAGACACGCGCGACGTTCGCCGCGTCCACGCGCCCGAGCGCTCTGTAAACAAATTGACACTTCTCGATAATAGATGGCGCATATATCACTGTACTGACTGAAAAGTGAAACACCAGAGTTTCTTGCCCATTCTTCTCTGGTGAGAACTGCTTTCCAAACAGGTGTTAGAGTTAATATTGACGGAATCTAAACGATACGAATGTATAACATTTTCCGGATTCAAATAAATCATTTCATATTATTTCAATAGGTAGCAGAAGCACAATGGGATCTTTTACTTATAAGTGCTTGCAAAAATGTAAGTAATTACAATATTGATATGAATATTTGAACTAAGCTCTCTTTATGGACCTAATTATCTCATAGCGGTGTAAAGCATGATAATTTATTAGTAACTAAACTACTTCTATTTGACGAAAAGCAAAAAGCTAATAAATGAACACACCTTGTAACTATTCCAAACGCTCACCTCCACTGGGCTCGCTCTTCTGGCTGATCAGTTGTCGGTACTCGGTGGAGAGGCGTCGCCTGCCATGTTCATACTTAGCCTCCTTAGCGAGGAGTGTCTCCCTCTGTATTTGTGTGCGGAGTTCCGTTGGGACGTCCGGGATGAACAGCTGCATCAGGCCGGTCAGGCCGAAGACAACGTGCTAGGGAGGGGAAAATGAAATAAATATTATCTACCCACTTTTCTATAAAGTCGGTTTTAAAAGCTTTCAATTCTGTTCCACAAATAAGCGACTGAAATTATTATAATATAATAATTAATAATAAATTATGTTATATCTTTGGACTGATCCTGAAAATTCTAGTTTCGATTATAAAAAAGATATTTCATGACTATAACTACTTAAGGTGTTCTCCACAGCAAATACGCGCGCCTACTTTATTTTTAGTAAAGTACACACAATTTTAATTTATAACTAAAACTATTAGATAGATATTTATTTAACAAAGAACATTTTGGTAGTTTAAATATTACAATACATTTTTTTTTAGTAATTATTCGTAAATCCTTGCATATGTGAATATAACTGCGCGTAACTCGTTCTCGGGGGAGGCCCATAAAATTATCAATATATAAATAATATAAACTTACTTCAAAAACAACAACAAAAGCGAGTCTCGCGGCGAACACGTGCCAGTAATGGGGAGACAGGCCGTAAGGGTCGGGTCCGTTCGGGGGGTTCCGGTACCCGCGGTACGCGCACACCGGGGGGTCCACCTCGTTCTCATCCGCCCCCCATTCTTCCCGGTAATCTGACGTGTTGAACACTGAAATATCAGGAAATCGATTAAAATGAAACATAATACATATATAAAGTTTGCAAATAAAAGCTTTAAAATTAAACTATTTTTCGGATTTTATCGCGGTTTTAATATTTTTATTCCCGACGTCTCGAAGACTTTGCAACCTTCGTGATCACGGGGGGAACGTCTAACATTCACGTAAACATAAGAATCACTATATAACTAAAAGCTTGTAAGGTCTACTGAGCAGCCGCCCTAAAGGTCGCGAGGCTCCAGGCGAAAACAAAATAAAACAACGCGAAGCCCCGGACGGAGCAAAAATATTCCTGGATTGTATCAGTTTCGTCGGTAAGATCTTAAAAAAAGGTCCTCCAAGGCTCCGCGCGAGGCCCTGTAAGCGCAAGGCTCTGGGCTGTTGCCCGGTTCGCCTCCCTCAAAGGCCGCCTCTGGGTCTACTTACACGAGAGCGAGTGGTCGATGTACCCGGCGAGCGTGTTGTCCGGCGAGTACACGTACTTATACACCATGCGGGGGATGAAGTCGCTCGTGTACGCGATCACGAACGCCTGTACACGAATAACATTAACTAGGAGTAAAGGATTTTTATATTATCATAAGGGTGCGAAGAGTACTTACGTTGGAAACTACAGCCGCGTATGTGATGCCACGGAGTATACCGTACCTGTGAAGTCAGATATTTAAAATAGTAGAAGATTAAGACTATCCTGTCCAATTCAATAAAACCCTGGGACCTATATTGGTTTGCTTAATAAAAAAACATGCATTTCGAAAGAAGTTCAAATATTATATTGTTTATCCGTTAGTGATTATAATAGCAAAAACCCGCGAGTAGTCCATTAATTTTGTTCTACCTCTAACTACTCTGCTCCTAAAGACCCTTCTTTTTGGAGTTAGCAATGTATCTTCAAACTAGACTGTCATTATTCTGGTAACTGTTCGTCAATGTAAAATTTTGTCGCATTATCCGCATTGACGTATAATCATCCGCCTTTTGAGGGTGCAAATTTGATAGAAATCGAATCCTGC